>NW_009970716.1:2771679-2782641 GCF_000747805.2 Chaetura pelagica
TAAGAGACAGGAAAAAGGCAGAAAACAAAAGCTTTCAACACAGTTTGAGATTGCCCCACTACCAAGAAGCCTGCTCTGGCTTTGATCTATTGATTTCAAGGCCCTTAATGTGGGAAGCTGAAATTAATGTTTTCTCCACACAATCCTAAAATGAAAAAGAAAACCCAGTATGGCACTGGAGAATTGAGGGCTGCACTGAAAAACTAACAAATATTGAGGGGAGTGGAAAAGCCACAAATACCAGATTTGCCTAAAACAGACATCAGAGACACCAGCAAACTACAATGAAAGGAAATTAATGGATAAAATCGCGCAATCACTGGCAGACAAGTTTTCTATTAAATCCTACTGGAATGTCACCTCCAAGCTACCCCTGTGAATTTTCATTAGGTTATCCCACAGCTATCTACAACAGCTTTGCTTACTTTCTCCCCTGAAGCTACTCACAAGAAGCAAAATGAGGGAAAGGAATGAAGCAGCAAACCAATTATTATTGAGATGCATTTTTAAATTACAATATGGATCTTTTTATTTAGGATGATCTGAAAAGGCTCTAGCACCAACTGCAGTGCATCCTTCATACATGAGGCTGGGATAAATCTAGTTCCATGTTTGCCTTTGGAGAGCACCCTTACCAAGCAAACCTCCCTAAATCTACCTGGGGCCTGTTTTCTGGAAGAAAATATTCATGGAAAGATAAATGAGGGAGATGAGACTTTGTAGCGTCACTAGCTTTATTTTTAACACCCTGATCTCTTTACATTCATCTCCTTGTGAGAATATCTTAACCCTCAGCTGTGCTGTGCCAATCTAAGAGGCTCTGGATGCCAGGAAATGCCACACAACAGCCACCACCTCCACTTTCAGAAGTGGCCACGTGCCTGGGCTATCTGGAGGGAATCATGTTGCCTACAGCCCACACCTCCAGCAGGCAGAAGTGACCGCCTTGACAGAAAGCACCCATCAGCCCAGCACCCTCAACAGAGGAGCCATATGGACAGACTGGCACTGACCCTGAGTGAAGGAGAAACTAAGGCCCCTGCAAGATTAAAGATCTGCATGTTCAAAATTAAAATGTTTTGAGGGTATTTTTCCTTCTTTCTTTAGAAAAGGCAAGCTGTTTCTAATAAAGGATCATTTGAGTTGCTTGAACTTTGTTGATTTATGAGTTTTTTCATGTTATTCCAAAACTGAAGGCCCTCTTGTTGAAATAAAAATTGGTTTTGGGAGGGGTAGGATGTTTGGCTAAGTTTTTATATAATTTCTTTCAACTCAGGAGAGAGTCACCTTTATGACTCACTGATTCTGACACCTCCTTTTTCTTGCCAGCACATTTTTTTTTCTGGAAAACAGTTGATTTTCTTGGCTATCTTTAATTGATCCAAATACTAGCAGGGGACAGACACCACACATGCATGCTCCCAAATCAGGACTTCCTTATTCCAAAACACAACTTTAAAAAAACAATTCATCAGAATCAGGAAAACTATAAAAACACCTGTATAGTTGCTGCATTTTTTTTCTATTTAGATTACATATTTACAGTTATGCTTCTGCACTGAAAGAAAATTACCAGAGTTGGTTTTGCTGCAACAATACATGCAAGTTAGCCTACTGAAATGAATCACAACAGTCACACAGAAACAGAGCCAAGAGATTCAGCACTGAAAGCTTGGCACACTGAGCATCCCTGCCCACACCGGTCTGACAGGGATGAGGCTGCAACTTCTGCCTCTCCTCATTTCTTCCTCCCCTTCTCCAAGTCCAGTCTGAAAATGCTCACTGCCAAATAGCAAACTTTGGCTAACACACCACAGCTTCTTTTTAGATTGGGAAAAAAATAGGAAAAAACAATAAAAATTGTTTAAAAAGGCAAGCAGTTAATAATACTTAAAACAAAGGATTATGAAAAAAAAAAAGGAGGGTGAGACTTCAGTGCTTTTCCTCAGACACTGAGGCTTCCTTTCTCTGACAGCAGCCTGAAGAAAAATCTACTGAAGAATTTCCTAGATTAGAAAAGTAGGTATTTGGAGGAAGGGTTTTCAGAGTTTGCTTCTGGGGAGATGGAGGGGAGTACCCAATACACCCATGTAAGATATAAAACATGCATCACAGATATTCAAGAAATTAAATAATTACAAGTTATCATTACGAGTTCCACAAGTTCCTATTTGAGGGTTACAGTCATTTTAAGATGATAGGAGATGACCACTGAATTCCACCAGAGCCACAATCTTATGCTGTGATACAACAGCATAACGTAGCCCTGTACATTTCATGGAAAACAATGCTTGCAAAGCACAAAAGAGTTTCTAACCTCAGCCCCCTGTCCTCTGTAGCCATCCAACCATTCTGCTCCCCCTTGAAATCAGTTATTTATGGGCATCAGCCTGTACTTATGCAAAAGCAAGAATGTGCTTCTTAAGTCAGAGCAAAGGTTACAACTATTTGTGCCAGTTTGTGGCTTGCTGCTGAAGTACAAATTCATTCAAGATTCCTGGCATTCTGGTTTTAGTGGAAAGGTCATTTGGGGCTTTTTTCCTGCCATTCTGGAAATCAAAAGTTCCAATACTGAAAGATACTTTCCTTAATCTTTGGTTCACAGCTGCTCCTTCCAAGAGTCCTATCTTGTGCAAGGGATTTCATGATGCCATGCTACCAAGCATTATCAATACTGTATGCCAAACTCCTTGACTTGCACTTTTGCTGGATTTACTAGATCTAAAGGAAATTTTGGGAACTCTTGTGTATTAATCTTTCTTCAGATTTTAGCTCCTCACTGTTGGTAAGAAAAAATCTGAAACACAGCAATGTATGTCCTGAGGAACAGAAGGCAGGTAACAGACTAATTTATCATTTAAATGATACTGTAATCCACCCAGATACTTGATTGCTTATGATTGCAATACTGTACTGAGATCTACCAACCCTTACAGGAAAGAAAACAATATGGAATGTATTTACAGTCTCAGGATGAGGACTCCTGTTTTTTTGCACTATATGGACCCACTTTTCCTATAGTTTGTACGTAACTGAAGGATTCTTCTGAAGCCTAGGGAAAGGCCAGATAGAGGTAGGGAGATTTTAGAGTTTGGAACACTATAGGGAAAAGACAGAGAATTTTCCCCTTCATGCCATTCCAGACACTCAACTCTGGAATCACATAGTGCAAAAATCTGTCTTATTTCCAACACTAACCAGGATAATGGAAAAAACTCCGTGAAGGAGATTAATGACAAGCATTTCCCTCTTACCTTATTCATTCAGCCGTATGAAGCAAAATTAAAGAATCGCTTCTCTTGCCTCCACCACACTGCTTCTTTAGCCTGTGAACTGCTCTGTGAATCACTGACAACGATGGCAGAGCCAACAAGTCACAGAAATATTATTTTTCAAAATCTTAGCTTGTCAAAGTTGATTTCAAAATCAAGCCATCTTTGATTATTAGGCATGAGAGTTCAAAACAGCAGAAATGGGCAAAATAGGGTTTCTCTTCAAATAGGCAAATGAAGTAGACCTCCTTTACTCACCAACTAAGAAATCACTAGACTATTTTAAGTCAATATTAACATCAGATGTAAATTCTATTATTAACTCCACTGTTATGCTAGTCATTCTGCTAAGGTAAGGCTTACTACCAATCATCTTTACATATACAACAAAAAAAACCCATGAGGTGATTCTGCCCTTCTGCTCTGGTGAGGCTGCACCTGGAGTACTGTGTACAGCTCTGGAGCCCTCAGCACAGGCACTGTAGGGTCCAGAGAAGGGCCACAAAGATGATCCAAGGGCTGGAGCACCTCTGCTAGGAAGACAGGCTAAGAGAGTTGGGGCTGTTCAGCCTGGAAAAGAGAAGGTTCCAGGGAGACCTCATAGCAACCCTCCAGTACCTGAAAGGGCTACAGGAAAGCTGGGGAGGGGCTCTTTACCAGAGAGGGCAGTGATAGGACAAGGGGTAACAGTTTTAAACTGAGAGAGGGGAGATTTAGGTTAGACATCAGGAAGAAATGCTTCACCATGAGGGTAGTAAGGCATTGGAATAGGTTGCCCATGGAGGTTGTGGAAGCCCCCTCCCTGGAGGTGTTTAAGGCCAGGTTGGATGAGGCTTGTGCAACCTAGTCTAGTGTGAGGTGTCCCTGCTCCTAGCAGGGAGGTTGGAACCTGATGATCATTAAGGTCCCTTCCAACCTTAACCATTCTATGATTCTACAATTCTAAGTAATACTAGAACTGAGCAGAGTGACTATCAAGGTAGATGATTCTTACAACCAACAAATACCACAAAAAAAGCTGCACATCATCTTCTCAAGATCTTAAAAGCAAGGGAATCAACTTCAGTTCTTTACCCGTCAATTATAGCAGTGCACAACTAATTAAATAACAAAAAAATAATCTCACCAAGCCAATGATATCAGTCAAATTCATAGTTTTCCATAATAAAACAGGTTTAGCAAAAAGAGTTAAGATTGGAAGCCAAACACATTTTACAGGGCCTCAAGGAGTTTCTACAAAAGTAACACAGTAGCATTCCCTGAAAATGTCTGCCATAAGCAGACATCTGCATAAAGAGTTTTGCTTTTGCATACTGAAGGATTGTGCTCGTGTAAACAGGTTCTTAAGCACTACAACAATATAAGCAACCAATAAAGCAGCATTAAAAATAAAACTGATACTCACTGACCCCCTGTCAATAAATCACAGGTGCACAGAGTAATTCCGGTTGGTAGGACCTCTAGTCCAACCTCCTGCTCCATGCAAGGGCAGCTCTCACATCCAACCAGGCTGTTTCAAACTCTGCCCAGTCAGACACTAAACCTTCCAAAGCTGGAGATCTCCCAGTCTCTCTGGAGTGACTCCATGAACGCCCAGCTGGCCTTGTGGTGAAGCAGCATTTCCTTATGACAAGTCATAGCCTTCCCTATTTTAGTTTATGACAAGTATCTCACTCTCCTGCAACATACCTCTGTGCAGTACCTGGTTCTGTGTTATCAAAAACCTACCCGCAGGTACTGGTGGGCTGTTGCCATGTCCCCACAAAGCCATTTCTCCTCCAGGCTGAACAAGCCCAGCTCTGTCATCCTCTCTCTGTCACCCTCTCTCTCACAGCAAGTCCTCCAGCCCCAGCTGGCCTGGGGACTCTGCTCAGCTCCCTTCAGTTTATCAGCGTCTTTCCCACACTTTGGGCCCCAAAACTGGATGCAGTATTTCAGGTGCAGCCTAACAAGTGCCAAGCAGAAGCAACCAACCACTCCCATCAACCTATTTGCTTCGGAACAACCAGGAAGGGCTAACCCGTCCTGCTGCCAGGACACTGCAGACTTGGGCCTCACCTGTTGCCCTGCAGGTCTTCCCAGGTCCTTTTCAGCAGAGCTGCTGCCCCAGCAGTCACATCGCACCCTGTCCCATGTACAGGGAATACATTTATTCTGTTTTAAAAAGGCAATAGGCAGGGATTTTTTCATTTTAGGCTGAGGCACGTTAAGAGTTCTACATGTTCCTGAAGGCTGTCTGGAGGACATGCACTGCAGCCCCTTCACTTGAGACAGCAACATAGCTGGGAGAAGTTTCAGCTACCAATTTTCATGTTATGTTATTGGTGTCATAGTAGCTGTTGTAGTCATTGTGATCTAAGGGACTGCATGGGGCAAGGAAAGACAGTACTTTCTTCTTTAAATGATATATTGGAAGGAGAATGAGGGAATGCTTAGATCTTCAGCATCTGCATGCCAAAATGTTCATACCACCTCCTCGTGAAGCTGCCCTTTTAAATGACACTTTCACCGCTATAAATCTTGCTACTTCTGTAACATCTGTAAAAGTGCTCTTTTGGGGATGTTTGCAAAGACCCAAAGTACTCGCCCATGGATTAACAGCTTATAGACTGGTAGGCTTTTCATACAAATATAATATAGCTTTTATAACCTGTTTGTGAACTTAGACTTCCCAGATCATCAAAACACATTGTAAAAGCTAGAAAACAATCTGCTGTATCCATCTGCTATTTATTCTCCATATTTGGGCAGTATTTCACCTTCCTTTTTAGAGGACTAATATTTTCCTTTAAAAAATATTTTTAAATGCAGTTTATCTAGCAGAACAAGTAGAATGAGGTTACATAGTTGCATTCAGTGACCTTCACCACCAATTGTATAATGGCATTCCAGACTCTGGTGCTAAGGACAAATTTTACACCTATTTTAAAATTTTAGTACTGAAAGGAGAAATTAATGCTGTTTTAAGACAATTAACAGCTCAGTCCTGCATTTCCTGACATTATCCCTTTATCAATAGTATCGTTGTTCTGATTATTCCCACTCCCATGCCCAGAGCTACTTATAAAATGGCTTAAAGGGTTCTCATGACAAGGGAATTGGGTCCATGTATGCAGGACAGGAGGCTGGCTACCAGGCAACTGGGAGAAGAAAAAATTTCTAGAAGGTGGTAGTCTTGATAGGGTCAAAGATTTTGGGCAGGTTCTTCTACCCCCTTTAAATCAATTTAGTGTCCATTCCACTAAACGACTAATTTAGTCAGAATGAGGAACATCCTATCTGCAGTCCCTAAATGCTGCCCAGAAGAAGTTGTGGAAACAGCAGCAATTAATTTCTCGCCAAGTCCAGTCACTATAACCATAGTAACTTCTGCTTTCACATCCATCTAGGGCCAGCAGCCAGACACACACTTTTTGACTCTTCATGGTTGCCTTACAGATACTGTTGGAAGGATTCATCTGGCCAAACTTTAGTTTGTCCACAAATAGGCAATCGGTCTAATCCACTTGCACAGGTTTCTTCTAGTCTAAGAATCCACTTGCTCATTTAATAAATTAATTCCCTGAAGTGGCACCCAAAGGTCCAGGTCTGTCTAGAGGCACCACCATTCTAGGAACAGTACCAATGTTCAGAGGAATTAGAGTCCTATTTAAGGATCTTGAAATTAGCTTCACAGAAGAGTAAGATTTCTACACATATTTGAAAACAGAAACACTCCTACAAGACAGAGGTTACTCAAATAGTGAAGCAGGTGGCTTAACCAATACTCTTCATTAAAAGAGCTTTATCTCTGATGTTCCTCAAATGTCATACCACATTTTGAAGGTGATATAAACAAACTTATGTATTCCTCAAGTTCCAGGCCCTTACAGCAGATATTCCAATCAAGTCCCTTCACCAATTAGAAAAGATTTTACAAATTAACTACTTTAATCACCTTTGAAGTTATGTTTTTGCAATGGGAGCCACAAGCCTCAGCTCTCTCATATTTCATCCACAAGAAAGAGAGACATCCTATAAAACCCTTGATCCCAGACTCCTGGCACAAGACAGTCACATGAAGTTTACTTCCCCGAGTTACTTCCCCTGTTTTACGCCCCTCACATTCTTCCACAGAGATGGTGGTGCAGAACCAGCATGACTATTCAGCTGAGTAATGTGACACATCCAGAAGCACTAAGGCATACCTTTGGCCCCACCACTTCTCCTAGAAGCAACAGTACTGTTAGCAAGTTAAAAAGGCCACCTTCGATACAGAAATCTAACACAGGTAAGTGTTTTGCTAGAAGGAAAGCATAAAATAACACATACACACTCCAAACCCCTCTGGCTGGCAAATTTCTCCTTAACAAGAGAATTCTCAAGGGAAATATAAGTAGCAAACTGACTAGAAGTTTATGGGTTTTAGCCTATACATACATAGAGGGAGCAGCAAAGTCAAGCTCTGACCACAGGGGACAGAAAAACATGATTTGTTTACTATTACCAGATAACTATAAAGGAAGCATTCTTATCAGCCAGCAAAGTTCCTAAGGAATTTAAGTCTACAGAAATGACATCCCTAATTGAACCAAGTCTCAAAAATAAGGAGAAAGCATATTAATGAGGCAAGGGTAGGAGGTGTGATGAGGAGATAACAATACCCTTAGGAGTTACACTAGTATTAAATGTGACTATTACTGTATTACTTTTTTATGAATCTTTATGGTAAGAATAACTCTGTTTATACAGATGTTCTTTCAACCATGAGTTATTCTAGCTTAAACACACATACTGGGCACCTTGACATTTTAAAATTACAAACCATTAGATCAAATTTGAGTTGCTATTTTGCTGTAGTAACCCTCTAGACTTTACACAGCTCATATATTCTTTCAGTGAAACTGAGATGCATTAATTGAAATGAGATATCACCTCTTTAATAATGCAGATTGCTGTAGCTCTCTCAGGCTTTTTCATCCAGTGCCTTTAATTCCTCTGAGTGCTACCAATATGGTTTATCATTAAGAGGGCATTCTTCATTTCTGCAGCACATGCTAAACCAAATAAAAATAATACCAGCAGTATATTGTTATACAGAGGGATGCACGGTTCATATTTATGCAAAATTAAGTAAAGCTGAACTCTGGTTTCCTACCCAAAGTGACTTGTAGTCAAAGCAAAAAGTCCACAGAAGTCCAAAATCCCACCTTCTGCAACATACAGATGACACCAAGTCTATCATTGCTTGATTTATTAAACACAAACTGTTAAATATATAAGCAGCCTTGGCAATTAGAGTCTGACCCTTTTTGCCACTCAGTGGAACATCTTATGGCTACTGATTCGGAGCTCCAGGGAAAGACAAAAGAATTGTTATGAGGACCCACCCAAAACTTCAGTGCAACTTAGACTCTCCTATCCTGCATCATCCAGATGACAGTAACACCAGCAGAGGAAAAGACAACTTCAGACACCTCAAAAACCTGCTTGCGGGAAAGGTCACAGACCCAACAAAAAAAACCAAGACTCCTAAGACCTCTAAACCAGAGAAACAAAGTACCTCGATCCTTGCAGATCTAGACATTCACCACTTCATGTCTTGGCTCCCTATCTGTAAAAAAGAGGAGAGCCTCCCTTTCCAGTCTCACCAGAGGAGAAATGCACTGCAGACCACAGGGTGTATTCCTGTCAGTGCTACACAATTGTGACAGTGCTCACACAAAGATTTAAACCAGATGGGAGTTCAACTAACGAGTCACACAACTTAACTGTTAGAAATAAAAATGCACAGCAAACTCAGCACTTTCAGTCTGTCCATTTCTGCTTGAATTTCCTTGTGTCACACTATTTTACAGCCTAAGAGAGGTTTTAAGTTGTGTCACACTGCTAACGCCCTCACTAGACTGTTCTCTCCGTATTAGGGAGATCCACCAGCCCTGCTTGCAAACCATAATGGTTACTTTTATTTTTGTTTGAGAGAGATGCCATTTTAAATGCTCAGAAGCAGACTGGAAGACACAACACACTGGACATTTGCTAATGTTTTTTAGGCCGAAGATTTAATTGGTGAGACAATGAGAGCCAGCTGAAGCAGATGGGTCTAGCAGCCAGACACAACACGACCCCTATTTTTGGTTTTCACCCAAATCAACAGGGCTTAGCGCACTGAATATTGATACCTATAACACTGCACAATTTAAAGATTCTATTTCTTTTTAAGATTGACACTGCCTTTCAATAACTTTGAACTAGGTGTCAAGTTCTGCATAATTCACTCAGTCCAAATCATACAGATTTAGAACAATGAATGCTGACCAGATTGGAAAAGATAACAACCCTCATGCTTGAGTGCTTAAGCCAAACTGGGATTAAAAGGAAATACAATGTGTTAGGCAAATTAAGCCACACTTGCTTCACTGGCAGCTTGTTCCTCCTTTCTCTTGGTAGGAGCATCCAACCTGGGCACTGCTGGAAAGGCTGATGCCTTGTCTCTCACACCACAGTCATGGCAATTCTCCAGGCTCCTGACACACTCACCAAGCAAGACAGTGGCAACAGTAACAGCACATTGCAGCTTTGCCATTCATGCATCAGGCTGATTTAAAAAAGTGCAGGAGGAAGCTCAAGAAGTTACAAACAGCTTCTCTAGTGCGCTTGGACCTCTTGGGCTTGTATGGGGGTAACAAGGAGTTAAAAGCCCTTCTGGTCTGCACACCAGGCCCTGGGTCACACAAGAACAGGCACAAAGACTTCCAGTTAGTGAACTGCAGAATATACCACCCAAGAGAGAAGTTTCTGCCTGACCCACAAATTTCTGCTCTTACACAGGAAGACTTATAGCCCCTTAATTATTATCATGCCTGGAGTGATTGCTGGCAGCTTCATTACCTACAGAGAATTACTTCACCATTGAGTTCTTGGCTTCATCAGCAGTCAGCAAACTCATGGTCACAAGTTATTTTATGTACCATATGTATGATGGGATCATGTGCCTCTCTCTTGGTCCTATACTACAAAGAAGGCTATACAGAAACCACCAAATTCATCTTCCCAAGACAACCAGTGCTCATATGCAGTTCACCTTTCCTCTTCCAGGCTGCATACTCACCTTTCCTTGGCACGAAAGCCCTTCTTTTCACATTCCTCATTGTTCTGCCTCTGGTCCTCCACCAGCCAGCTTACTGTGTCAGTGCCAATTCCCTGAAGTCTGACACAGCATTGCCTTTCTAGCTGATATTGGAGGGAACCATTACAGGCTGAAATCCACGGAGATTCAGGGAATCTTAAATTCACAATGATTTCAATAACAATTTGCCTAACCACTGTCAGAAAACAGAATCCACAGAGGCTTACTAAAAGCTGCAGATTAAACTCAAACCCTGCTGCTGAAGGGAGCTGTTACCCTGGTATCTGAGTTTATACCACCTTCACACATGTTCCGTACCAGCAATCAGATGAAGAGCTTTTTTAAGTGTCTCTATTGTTACATGCCAAAATATTTAACTATTGAATTTCACCCGCCACCTGCCTGTCTTTGCATTTTATGGCACCAGCGAACAGCAAGCAGATCTGTTCTTCTGCCCTGCCTCAAGAGCGAGGCTGAACGTGTCTCCTCGGCTCAGCTGAGCGATGGAGGGGAGAAGGGGCTGCAGGGGGGCTCCCCGAGGGACACCGCTGCTCCAGGCCCCCTCTGCGGACTCCCCCCCCC
>NW_009970716.1:2784066-2790465 GCF_000747805.2 Chaetura pelagica
ATTAATGTTGTTACACGAAGCACCTGAGAGCCTCCAGTCCCCCGCGGTGCGGAAAGGCTTTGGTTTCCAGCCCGGATCGTCGCCACCTGCCCGAGGGCTGTGGGGCTGCTGCCCCAGAAGCGGAGCAGCAGCAGGTGCCTCCGACGCCTCTGCAGGCAGCTCCTGGCGTCCTTCAGGGCTGAGAGCGGCCTTGCAAAGCTGTGTGAGGGTCAGCACGGCACCGGACAGTGTTTCTCTTCTGTCAGAATTGAAGTCGGCATCAAGGTGTGATTAAAAAATACCATGCATGAATTCACCTTTTTTATTTCTGTTCACCCAAGGGGAGAAAAAGCCTGTCCTGCAGAGACTTGCACACCTGACTTGTGTCGTGTGAGTAGTCCTAGCTCAAACAGATGTTCTTTAGTCTAAGGTTAAGCATAGAACTTTCTAGAAACGGGACGGGGGGGGGGGGTTCCCAAGGCCTTTTTGAAGCCCAGTCCTAAAAATTTCCACTCACAAGTTTTTGAGAGATGAGCCAAAGTTACTTGTTTATATTTATTTAAGTATAGAAAGATATCTGCGTGCTGGAAACATGGGTGTGCCAACACTGACCTAAAAATCAACTAAGGGTTTTTTTGAGAGGGATCATGACTGGTTGCATTTTCAGCTTGTGATAGTTGTCAAAGTTTTTTTACGAGAAACAAACTAGGATCTACTTTTCAACATGCTCTTCTTTTAGACATGAATTTGCCTCATTTCAGAACTTGGGGTTTTGAACCTTGTTTATTGTTATAAACTAGTCAAAGAAAAAAACACCAACTCTTCTAATATAAATATATCACGTAATGCTCTATTTAACTCTATATTTAAATCTATTTCTATTCTGTGATTTTGCCTTTATTGTTCTCTACCTTTTGTTGTTGTCTTTGCTTATTGTTTGAAATTTGCTGGAATAATAAAAGGCCTAAAAACAGGAGATGAGATTATACGAATTTTTCTGAGAACTGCAACTAGATGAAAACAAGATGAATAGTAATCTAATCTCAAACATTCAAAGGTAAACAAGAAGTGTAACACAAACTCTTTTCTTGTAATATTTAAATAACGTTGATGTGTATCAGACATCAATTAGATTTATTCTCCCAGGGGAGTGCAAGACTAACAATTTAAAATAATTATCTTACCTCTTTTTTTTTTTTTTACTACATGCAATATGAAATGTATGATTTTCCTGTCTGGTGATCTCAACATCACCTCTCAGAGAACTAGAAGAGCTGGAAGGGGCTGAGGTTAGCATCATACCACACAGAGCAACCATTTCATACAGAGACCACCACCACAAACCTTGGCTTAAACTGAGAGGTGGACATTCATGTCTCATGTATACACTTGGTTTTCATGGATTACACTTACATTCAAGCATACCTATCTTTTAAAATTTATTAAATGCACATAAAGGCATGGATATAGAGCTAGTGCAGTCCTTTGAAGACTCTTGTATTCTAGGAGTGTAAAAGAAGCCCTGGATGGCAGTAGAAATCTGGCCACTTCTTTCCTAATCCTAATCCTGAACTTGCTTCTCATTTGGTCAAGTACAAGGCATCATCCCTGCCTTCCTGTTCCCATGGAAACACACTTCTAGCATCAGCCCAGCTTGTTGTTTTGTTGGGTTTTTTTAAACCGCCATCTGCCTGGAGAGTTACAGGGCTTGCTCTAAGCCCCTTGAATACCAGTCGTAGGTTTTTCAACGAGTTTCCTTTCCCTATTACAACTGCCCTAGCAACTGGTACAAGAGGCAAAAGATGAAAATGAGCACCTTGGAAACTCCAGCAGGGTTTTCCTGAGGTCACTCTTTGCTCTGGACCAGAAATATGACCAGAAACATGACCAGCTATATAGCAATGGAATTTCTAAGAGCACTAAAATAAGAGAATCTTCTTAAAAAAAAAAAGTTACAGTTTAGTTTTTCTGGTTTTCTTTCCAGTAAAACTCAAGCTAGCATCCCACTTATCCTTATCACCTGCAATAAACTTGCGTCTGTGCTTATTAGACAGGGGAAAACCTATGATGGAGCACACATCACTGCTGAGTTGCATATATTTGTCCAGGTGCATTCACCCTTCTTGAAAGGAGACTATGTCTACATCCAAGTAAAGTAATTGTGGGAAAATATGTATTATGGGGTTATAGGAGAAGCCCTAAGCAGAGGAAGAGGGTCTTTTCTGATTATCAGGGATCTCTCTGCACGGAAGGAGAATAGAGACTTTTAGGAAGATAGAGTTTCAAGTGATGTGAAGGTTCAGCTTGCATTGCATTAGCCCATTTGGTCTTCTACCCAATTTGGTTTTCTCCACCAGGAGGAAGAACATAAGCCTCTTGAATAGCAGAAGCAGGGAATTAGTAAAGTCTGGCTGGTGTTGTGGCAAGCCTGATCCTATCCCACAGTACCAACAGACAGCTTGCACAGGGGGAGAAGCTGAGGCCTGGACAACTTCTGCAGCTATATTGTGTTTCCCTGAAGGAAAAGGTCTGGTGTTCAAGACCAGTCTCCATGCAAAACTATTCCTAGGTGGCATCTTTGTGCTATTGCTCCTTTTTCTGGTTGTATTAACCTGGCAATAAACTTTTTTCTTCAAATCAGATCTGACACAACATGCTTCCAGTAATATGGTCACATTCCATTTGGAAAAATTACTTTTACCCCAAAAAACATTATAAAAAGAGCAAATGGATGAAACATTAAAAGATTCTCAATTTCTATTCTATTTTACCTTCTATTCCATTTTACCCGGGTTATTAATATTTTCTTTGTGAGCTATTATAAATGCATCTTAAACTGGCAAGGCCCATGGGCTGGCTGAGAAGGGAAGTTATCCTGCTGGCATCAGGGCTTTTTTGCCTCCTTATCTCCTCCACAATCTATCAGTCCTGGCTGCTGATCTCTGTGCAGAGCTTCTTTTTCCCCTGGATTCTAATGATCATAGTTGGGGATGTTGCACAGACCTGAGCCAGATTTCAGAAAAACCTGAGCTGAGCCATAAACAGACTGTTCTGGCTAAATATCTTCTTGGTATTTTGCTCAACGACTTTTATACTTTTCATTGGTTTGCTTGTCTTTTTTGTCCCTTTAGCAAACAAACCACTGAATGTCACACAGAGAACTTGAGGCCATCTGGTATTTATTGTAAAGATTATGTTTGGAATTCCTTCATTCTCTAGAGTGTAAAACAGAGGTAGGCACATCCAACTGTGTATAACCTCCCTGTTATTTCAGAGCTGCTGAGAGAGCTGTGAGCCGTCATGGGACTCACCTTTGCCAAGAGCAACGTGGCTGCCTGGTGATGGTGCAGGACTTGAACAGCCCTGGCACAAAGCATCCTTAGTATTGATACCTCTGAACAGATAATAATCCTGCTGGAGAGTATTTGGAGACCTTTTACTGACTGCTGAAGGCAGGTTGTGCACTTTCACAAATTTTCATGTATGAAAGGGTGAACTGAGAGGTGAGCTGAGTGAGCAGATGGGAAGAGCCCTTCCAGCAGCATCTATGAAGGCAGAGGAGGGTAGTGGAAGAGAGCTTTACCAGAAGTTTAGTATTTTCTTCTTTGATTAAACTAGATTTAAATACAGTTCAGCTCTCCATGATATGCAGCCTGTCTCTGACAGCAGGCTGGTAAAGGTATCCAATCAGAACCAAAAAAACAGAAAAAAACTAATTTTGAAAACTGACTCAAAGGGAGACTGTTCCCATTCAGGAGGGTTTTTATTTAGTTGTTGTTTGTTTTTTTTAAATTTACAAGCTGAAAGAAAAGTAACACCAGAGTTTTAGTTATTTTTATTATCACTAAAATCAATCTGAGATTATGAGAGAATGTTGGGTTTTTTCCAAACATTCAAACAAATGTTGTGACTTCACATTTTATTTAATCAGGGCATCTGCTGTGCTGCTTTTGCAGCATTCAGCATTTGGCTCTCAGCACCTGTTTGTTTATCCCTGCCATGCTGTCTTCTATCACAGTCACTTTCACTCTGCTACCACTCACTCAGCAACATATTGTCAGGCTTGGCATCAATGTTCTGTTTTGTTTTCGGAATTTCAGGAGTGGATGGATCATCTGAATTTGCTCTTTCCTTGGAGAACAGCAGTAATACCCATTCTCACCCTATCCTGGGAGAGTATGAAGTCCTTTTATAAAGCAATTTGTCTCTATTTTGGAATTTTGTATTGATATTTTAAAGCTAATACAAACAATTGTCACCTGCTAACTGAATGCCATTTGACGTTTTACTATTTGTCTGTCTTTGCATTTAATTACATTTTTCAATTTTAAAAGCTGTTTGCTGTCCAGAATATGATGCACTACTGCACATGTTGTTATATAGCTAGCTATAAGCCTAATGAATCAGAGTGAATGAGAGATAATGTGCATAAATGCCTGTAAATACTAAACATCATTTACAAAGCACAATTTTTAGGGTCTTCACCATTCCCTCTCTTCCTTCTGTAACAAATCCTGATCATTATGGCTGTGTTTTGAGTGCTTCTATGCTCTTAGGCATGGGTTTTTCCCTGCCCAGCCCTCCTTTCTGGCATTAACACTTGGTTCTGCCTCTCCTGGAGGCCTCCAGGTGGAGAGCCATGCTGACTGCTCAGAGCCTGGCTCAGCTTCTTTCAGCTGCAGCCATGGTCAGTTCTTTCACTTGCCCAAATGACTTCCTTCTTTATATTGTTCTCATCAAGACCTGCCTTTCCTCCAGTGTAGGAAATTTCTATATACAGCTTCCTCTTCAACAAGCATCCTTTTTTTTTTTTTTTTTTTTTTTCTCCCCCAGCCTGCTTTGCTTCATCCTAGCCTGCCATCATCTGTATACCAATTCCATTACTTTCAGTCCTGTTCTCTGTCCATCCAGTTCCAGGTAGTTCTCCCTCTTGTTCACACATAATACGTGAAGGGACAGCCAAACAAATATAAACCATGAAAACCACTGTGAAAGGAAAAGCAGAAAGAAAGTTAGGGAAAGGAGAAATATCATATACAAGTGATACCAAATTACACAAAGCTAAAAAGACTTAAATTGGTTTGACTGAAGAGCAATTACATAAAGAAGAACTGGAGGAGTGGTGAAATAGAAATGAAACAACCCAAAATAAAGAGTTACCAAGGTAAAGGAGAGAATAAACCTGAGCACAAGACCAGTGAACTTGTAAGGCCAGGGAGCATCCTTTCATTCTGTGTTTGTAGTGCAGCAAGGTTCAGATCTGTGCATGTTCTTTCTAGAGCCTCCAATAAAATACATACCATATTACAAAAGGAAAATGACCACACACACAAAACTGAGAGAGGACTCTGAAGGAAAGTGTGGCTTTCCCATCCTGTTCTGTATGCCCAGAGCTGCATAGTTCTGCTCTCTTGACAGGTCAAATTGGAAAAAGGATGTGGCAGGACAATGGGCCTTTCACCAGCTGTTAACAGGGATCTTTTTAGACCATTAAAACAAAAGAATTGCTGGGGAGCCAATGCTCATAGATTTGCATACCTGCCAGTGTGACACCCAGATTCTTCACTGCAAAAAAAATAAACACCATTTTCTTCTCTTCTGTGCTGGAAGTTACACAGAAGGGCGAAGCAGTATTTCTTTCCTTTCCAGTGTTCTGAGTCTGACTGCTTGCTTTTCAGCTACTTCCTTACAATCTGCCTCATTGCAGACTGGAAGGGGTAGTGGGGTGTTCTTCCAAACTGTCTGATTCGGAGAAGGAATCTCCACTTCCAGTATGTATCTGCAATAATCTTCCAGCTGATTTAGCACTCCACTCTTTGAAATGCAGCATCTTCCCTTGCTGCCACCCACCCAGTATTTATATTACCCCATTACACCATCCTAAGTAAAATTTTGAACAGTTACTCAAATCCTTCTCAGTGAGCAGCACAGTAGAGGTGTTTTAGTATCCTCAGCGGAATGTTCCTCGACACCTCTTTCATAGTGCCATTGCCAAGGATGGGGCTCTTTTAAGTTAGCAGATGTGCCCACACCAGCTGCCAGCTCAGTAAGTGCAGCAGAGTCTATCTAGGCTCAGTACATGAGAAGATAAGTAGCCAGAGGCGGTTGTTCAGCAGTCTGCAAACCTTTGGAAGTCATGGCTTCAAATGAGTGCTACAGAGTTGTGGTATTTGGGGGAAGAGAGAAGCTGTCATGTAGGAGACAGCATACAATGAAGGCAGTTAGAAACTTCTGCCAAACTGGTGCCAAATGGGGTGAAAAATAGGTGATTTGGAAACCAAGTCCCAGTTTCCTGAGTAAGTTCCTGGGCTCTGATACTAATTTTCTTGGTGCATAACAAATTTTCTGTAGCTGTGGCATGACCGTGTAGTTCACCAAGCCTGTTGTTTTTATTAAACATGCAAAAGAAATATTAAAAAC
>NW_009970716.1:2790731-2812481 GCF_000747805.2 Chaetura pelagica
AAACCGCTCTTACTGATGTTAGAACGGCTCTTTTCTAGGTAGCTGCTTGTGAAAGCATGAGAAATCTGGGAAAAGCCGCATCACATTAAACAGTCATTTTTAGCAATTACTTACATCATCAAGAAAGAACTGGTGAATGATATCTTCCTTTTTCCTTTTTTAGAAACTTTCCCTGTGGAGGAGATTGAAAGAGAAATCTTGTAATTAACACTGGGCTATACACAAATTTGTTTGGGGTATTACCTGGTTCACAGTGAATTGCAATGTTAATTTACTCAAGAGAAGGAAATAGGCAGACAAAAGTGGAAAATGGAAAGCAAAAAGAAAAGCAGAGGCAGAAAACAAGAGAGAAAAAACAAAATACTGGCTTCATGCAATAGGACAGTAATATGTCTTAGTTAGCAACAGTATAATTCCATTCCACAACACAGTAATGTTTCTTCTCCTGTGTAACACAGGGTTTTTTTCTGCTATGTATTGATTTTCTAAAGGACAGTATTTAGCAGAGAGTTGTGTTAAACTGGAAGCAAGAGAAAGCAGTGTAGTGCAAGATATAGGTGAGTTTATTCCCTGAAGGCAGGCTCTGTTGCTCAGTGGTCTTCTGTGGCCTGACAATCCTTGCAGAACAAGACATTCATCACAGCCTGTGGAGATGCTTTGGCACAAAAGGCACCATTCTGGGACAGACAGCATCTGTCATGACATCACAGACACCAATGGTCACATATACAGAAGAGTCAGGATGTCAAACACAGGCATCAGTCCAGACTCAAAATGAAGACTATTGTGTTTTCCTTATCCTGTTCCACCCACAATTTCAAAGGATGGAGTATTATTTGCAACCCTGCCTAAATTACCACTGTGAGTTAGGAGGAGCTGTGGACATCTCCCCGGTTAGCAAACTTTCAACAGGTTAATATGTCTTAGCAATATTGTTTCTTAATGCTAGGACTGCAATCTCCTATGGGCATGCCATCATTCTGAGCTTAAACTTAAACACACACACACCAGCTGAAAACTCATTCACTGGAGCTACTGGTGGTGGAAAATGTAAATCAAGTGTGGCCACAGATACAGAATACTTCTTAACGTAAATGTGACATAAGTGTAAAAGAAGCAAGTAGTACTGTGAATATCTGTGGGACCTTCCTATGACTTTTCAGTGCTCCTAGAGAATGACTTCCTCTGCTCTCTTCTGGACCTCTTGAAGATCAAACCTGACTTCACAGAAATCACTAGGAGTTTTTCTGAAGGTCCTGTCCTGCAAGAGGTGAGTCCAACAGGGCCTTCCACACCTCTCAGGGTTGGAAGCTTTCACATAAGCTTTTCACTCTGTTCTTTCAAACCCAGATATAAGTTCATTCTGCTGCTAGCTGGTCAGATGTGAACCAACTCAAAACCAGTAGCACCATTACTGTACCACTGAACCTGCCTTAGCAAGATGGTCTTATTTGCTCAAGCCCAAGTACCGTAGAGCACATTTTGGAGCAGAGTTGGCTCTCTTCCAGCCTGCTTTAGGACTAGATGTGGGGACATAGGTGTGTCTGTTGGACCGTAGTCCGTGTTGACAAATTGTCAGGGGAGAGAAGGATATTACACTTTATTGAATCACTGTCTGAACTGCTAAATGATTAATTATATGAGAGCTGCCCACCCACACAGGAGTGAAGCTAGTAAGTTTGCCAAGAAACCACTGCTATTGAGTGTACAGCCAAAAAAGTTCATGAGGGCTGCCCTTAAAATAGCAAAATTGGAAAAAAATCTCTTTAAAGTTATTTTCATAAGTTTTTCTTGTTATTACTTTTTTAATTATGTCTTTCTGTCTGGCCAGAAAAAGTATCTGGAGTTTTTCCCAGTTTAAAGACCCCAGTGCTCATCTGTGGGCCTCCAAAACAAGGTCCTTGAAGTCAAGAACACTTCAAGTGATCATTCCAAAGAATGGAAAATACTCTGCAAAATACTCTGAAAATATCAGTAGTCCATGTTACGGAAATGATTGCCAATATTGGCTCTTGTTCTCTGGCACTTTCTGGCTGCTGGGTGGACTACATACCAGAAGAGCTCCTGATCTAGCCTGAGGAAAGCAGAGGCAGTCCATAGGCTGCAAGAACCGTAGCTGATCCAAGCCAGCAGTCTGGAGCATATCTACATTTTTTCATTAAGCATTGTTTTCCTAAAGAACTATGTTTACTGAGTGGTTTGTCTTAGTGAAATATGGTTTGCCTTTGAATATGTCCTCACTCTATTGATGACTAATGTCCAGGAAACTGAGTAGAGATTTTTGTAAGACTTTAAAGGAGTTAGATGCTCAAATCTCATCAAAATTAATGGGATCGAGCACCGAAGTCCCATTCACGCCTTAAAAAATACCAGCCCTAAGACATCAGTGACACTATGTCTGGTTAGCATGCTAGTAGGTCAGCAAAAGCTCAGAATGATGGCATGCCCATAGGAGATTGCAGTCCTAGCATTAAGAAAACCTTGTAGAAGTCTTAGCTGAAAGTTCTAGTCAGACAGCAGAGGGAACACTGGAATAATTCATCATTTGGCAAACTTCAGTTCAGCATCAACGTTTTCTAAAAGACAAGGGGCCTCTAGTTAACTTTAGACAGTTTGTGGAATGATGTTTCTCTGAAAGTGAATGTTTTGATCAGCTTTCTGTGCTGAATTAGACCAGTCTATGTCAGATTTCCATCTGTACACCACTTCCAGACTTTTCAATCAAGCCCCACTGCAAATCGTTCTCTTTATAGACCACTTTTTAACCAGAATGTTGCAAAGATTGTTGTGAAGCAAGAGATGTCAACCAGAAAGAAGGTTATACAGCAGGGAGTACACACCCAACTTCCAGAATCCATTTCTTATCTCCCTCTTGAACTTCTGGCCCTTGATGCCTGAATGGAAATGCCTTTATTGGAACATTATGCATTGAAAAACTTGTAATAATAGAAAAGCTGTCCTCTGACTGATTTCTTCTTACAGAAACATCATTCCGAAGTATGGATTGAGATGTTTACATCAACAGATACGCTTAGTTTATAACATGGTGAGTGATCGTGAAACTTAGGACAGACTTTCCAAACCCATTTAAGTTCTCAAGTGATCATAAGACAGTTAACACATCCTTTACAGAAAACATGCACAAAAATAAGGAAATGAATGCTTAAACACATAATAAATCTTTCATGCTCCACAGAATAAATATGCTGTGCTTATCAGGTATAAAGCATGGCTTATTTCTTCATAATCGTAATCATAAATTTGGCTCAGTTACTGTATACATTCTACTGTCTGTATTTACTTTTGAAGATTACTGCTGTAAACTTGGAAAAGATAAAGAGATTAATTTTTTTTTTATATAGATATTTACAAGTTACTAGTTCTGGGTGATAATAGCAGGAGTGCTGTCAGGTGGGAAGGTATATAATGACAATTTGTCTTATAATATATGCAACTAAATTGCATCTGGGATTGGAAACAGAATAGTGATATTGCTTTTCCAACTTTTAAATATATATACTTTGAAATAAGTGAAGAAAGAACATATATTATTTTGGGGCACAATCAAAACAGTTGTGCTAAAAACAAATACACCTTTTGTTAGAGTTTAAAAAGGAATGGTATGTTTTTCTCAGTGTGTCAGATGTGTAGGATCTAGGACGTGTATTTACTTGCAACTTTGCTTTCAGGCACCCAGTGGTTGCTGGTGGTGTGGTAGCTTTCTAGCTGTAACACTTACAAAGCCCACTTTGCTGTGATGAGAGCACTCACTGCATGTGGAGAAGCCAGGCTGTTAGGCTGTCCATGTGGATTTCACCAAAGATTTTGACTTTGTGAATCAAGACGATTTGTTGACAGTCCTGTAAATTTGATGACCTAAGAAGTCTTTTTATGAAGGCATTTTCAATCAGTGATTTTTTTAGAAATGTTTTGTGGTTACAAACAGAGCTAAGTGACCTGGTGTATTGGCCCTAGTGTTACTGAGAATGATGTTTGCTAAACTACTGCTGAATACTGAGGATGCCAACAGTGTAATTTATACATGACACCGTTAAGATACAAGAGTCCTGATCATTAAGATGTTCTGTCCAAAATTAAAGATAGTGGAGGACACTATGTACAACTTGTCATGTGTAAGCTCCTGCTCATCATGATAATAATTTGTACATTAATTCCTTCAAATGTCTTACAACGCATTTGGATTTATGTTCACTCTGGAAAAAAGGCAGAAGTTACGTTTCAACCAGGACCATCTGGTTTGCTGGGGTTATTTAAAGTTTATATGGGTGCAACAGCAATTGAAGAAATTAACTGAATAGCAACCTGTCAAGGGATATTAAATGTAAAGATACTACATCTGCCTGTATGGTGTCCCTCCAACTCCTTGTAAGCTGGTACAGCATGTAAGGGCACTCCACTATATGTTTAGTCTCCTCTCATATTCTGTCCCAAGGTCATGATACTGGTCATTCACAGAGGTCGGACACTGAACTAGTGTTTGGGTTGGTTTTTTTTTGGTTTGGTTTGGTTTTTTGGTGTTTTTTTTCTGTATAATGCTATAATGCTCTTCAGACCAGAAATCACACTTGTGATGTGGGCTTCATCTCAATGTTACTGATGGTTTTGAAAGTTTGTTTTTTTTCACCTTCAATGTGCTTTTTTGAGGTGGCATAGTGCTGATAGCATAAGAAAAAAATAATGGGCAGGGAAGTTAAGCATTTGGAAAGTTACAGTGCCATCTATAGAAAGAACACAGCACCAGCCTGCAAACTGGGGTCTCATTGCCTTAAAAAACCCTTATTTTGTACCTTCAACAACCAGGTCCCTGTTTTAACCCTCAGTTGGAACTAAACATTAAATCCAACATAAAACTCTGAGTACTGCACTGAATCTTTAGGTATTACTGAAATCCTGAAATCCTCAGAAAACTTGTTCAGCTTTCCCCCCTAGTTTCCTCAGACCACATTTTTTCTGCCAGTGTTGTCCCAGTCTTGCTGCTTTTTTTTTTTTTTTCCAGTGATCCTCCATCTCCTGGTAATACAGAACTGTTTGTGGTCTCAGTTAAAGGCCAGAGGACTCTTAGACTTGGTCTTGCCCTTGCCAAGGGATTGAGCTAGTAAAAGTACTTACATGGGGCTTTGCACAAGACAATTGAGCAAAGTTTTCTGATTCTCAGTGTGCATGTCCAGTTCTCACCCTGTGGCAAACTGGGAGGTCAAGGCCCTACCTTAAGCTCCCTATTGCACCTGCAGCTGCTGCTTCTGTATTTTAGGAGCTGGCGACCGCTACCAGGCTGTTACAGTGCACAGTGAATTGTACAGCTCTCTGAATTACAGTTTGTGTAAAGAAACTGGATGTACATTAAGCCAAGGAGAGATGTTGAGATGTTGACTTCAAGTTGAGGAGTTGAAAACTGAGGTGGAAGAGTCAGATTCAAGTCCCTATTCCAATGACTATTTTGTTGCTTATGAAGTAGAGGACCACTATGGGAAGAAAGAAAGAGAACCATTCATCATGAAGTGCCAAATAACTTACTAGTTAAACATAGCTAAACATAGAGGGCTGCACGGCATGTTTTTGCTGCAGAGCAGGACAAAAAGCCTATCCAGAGAAGGAACATAAACTAGGGCTGTCTGTCATGTCTCTTTTTCTCTCATTCAAAAGGGCATCTAGCTTACCATGACAATAGTACAGTATGATAATAATACTAGATAATAATAATAATAATGAGAGTATGATAATAATACTAGAGAGTATTCATGGTGAGACTATTAAGCAGGGGTGAACACCTCCATCTTGCCATCACTACATGTTTAACTCCTTTTGAAGTAAAACTGTGCCCAGACTCAGTGTTTTCAACTGGCTAGTTTAAGAAATGCCTCACTCAGTTTGCTGGTTTCTGTGTCCCCAGCCATAAGCCCCTTGTTCTTCCTGCTGGTTTTGTAGGGGATTACACTGCCTGACTGAAGGCTGCCCTGAGCGACAGAGTGGGTGGGAGTGGGGCTTTGTTCTGTGTAGTTTGTTTGAGAAAGCTGCTGGCAGAGCAGGGTGCTTAATGTAAGGCTCCTGTGGCCTACTCTGACCTGCAAAGTAGCCGTCCTGCTTTTTTCTACCAGTTGGGCACAGCATTGTGGCTTATCACTAAACATCCTCCTTGCTTTGGGCTATAATGGCTTTGGTTTGGAAACTCACTCTCAGCCTTTTATGAGTCTGTAGATATTGGTGAGGTGAGTAAAAGAAGACCCAGGACCTAATGTGGTCCCATTTACCCTCACTGGGCACATTGCCACCACCTTCAGCTGGCTTAGGAATTTGCTTTACGACCCTGAAGAAACTGGATGGACTGTTCTTAAACTAAATTAAAGGAATTATTAACTCCAGTTACTTTTATAATGTCTTCTTGCCTGAACTTTCTTCATTTGGACCCTGATTCTGGAGAACACAAGATTAAAAAAAAACAGCTTCACTGTGCAGCTTAATTTCTTGTGCCTATTTACAGCAATGTGCTTCCATTTTCAACACTGGCAAGAAAAATATTCACAAAACAACTCAGAGAATATGAGAACAAATTTAAGAAGACAAACGTGTAGACATTTTAATACAAAAAATTTACATCCTTCACTACTGAAAACTACTTTTTACATTTATTTTATATGCACAGAAAATACTATGTAATCTTTTCAAAAGCCTTAGATAGCTTAAATTTGGGGAAAATATTTTGAATGAACAGGGAGAATTAAAATTTACCCTCCAGCAGGACTAATGCTTATGATCTTCATTCCAGAGAGGTAACAAAGTTGTTAAATTACGGAGGTCTGACAAGCTGAGATGAGAGCCTAGATGCTGCCATTCCAGAAAAACAGACCTGTAGTTCTTTCACCAGTTACACCTTTGTCTGTCATCTAAGTGAATACCTCTTTTTTCTAAATGCTCACCAGCCTGTAAAAAGTAGCACAGAGTAAGATGATATGCCACAAGAAAAAGGGTATGACAATGAGCACCATTAACTCTCACTGAGATGAGAGCTCCATGGAGTCAGTCTCTAGGGCAGAGGTGTTCTTTGCACAATCACGGGAAGCTGTCACCCTTGTAAATATGGTGGGAACTGAGGGAATAACTTAAGACAGAGACTATTATGGAAAACAATCCCCACATCACTGCATGCTACCTAAACTCCAGTGTAGCTCATGCTGTGGGGCTGCTGTGAAGAAATGCAGACCTGGGTTGCTTCTGTCTGTCATGTCTCATCCTGAAGGCTTCCTGGACTGACAGACTTAGAGTTGCACTAAAAGGAGCACATCTGGGCCACAAGACATCAGTGAAAATCACTATCGATTCAAGTACAAAAACTGCATGTTAGAAGATTTCTGTAGAAAAAGACTATTTCAGATGATAAACATTTTTCAGATCATGAAAGGAGAAACCTGTCCATCTGTGCTGTGGCAGTAGTTGGATATCTGGGTACCATAAAGCATTTACTGTCTGTAGTTTGGGAAACCTCTTCCAGTAGTTCATTCCAATAATTTCCTTTCTCGTTGCAGAAAGATCAATTATAACTCCCTGCAACAAATGACATGAGTTTCAGAGCACTTTCCTCCATTATGGGTGATTTCTTTCTTTTTACAGCCTACAGAGTAGATTAATCTTTTATAGTATTTGCAGACATTTCCTTCAGCTAGTTATCTTACATACATGGGGCATATTTTAAGGGCGTGACTGTGTGCGCTTTTGCTTTGTTATAGATCTCACTGTTCACGCTTTATTTGCAAATAAAATATGCACAAGTGTTTATTTTGCCTCAGGTAAGGATGAATATAAATAAAAGAGTAGATTATCTTTTATAGTATTTGCAGACATTTCCTTCAGCTAGTTATCTTACATACATGGGGCATATTTTAAGGGCGTGACTGTGTGCGCTTTTGCTTTGTTATAGATCTCACTGTTCACGCTTTATTTGCAAATAAAATATGCACAAGTGTTTATTTTGCCTCAGGTAAGGATGAATATAAATAAATAAACAAGCAGGCACTGAAAACCATTTCTAGTTCTTGCATCTGTGTTTCCCTCCTGAAACAGAAGTCATTCTGAAAGCTTCACTGAAAGCTTGCTTTGAAAATGAGTATTTTGTTATAGATCTCACTGTTCACGCTTTATTTGCAAATAAAATATGCACAAGTGTTTATTTTGCCTCAGGTAAGGATGAATATAAATAAATAAACAAGCAGGCACTGAAAACCATTTCTAGTTCTTGCATCTGTGTTTCCCTCCTGAAACAGAAGTCATTCTGAAAGCTTCACTGAAAGCTTGCTTTGAAAATGAGTATTTTTGCAGACTGCTGACTGCAGTACTACATTTACTAAAGAGATGCAGTCACACAATGGCTTGCCTCTGTATTATCTGGGTCATGGGCCAGAATTCTCCTGGGTGCTAACATTTTCAAATAAGCTGAATTTGTCGGTGCACAGTGGAGCTATTTTCGTTTTTAAAGCTGGTCCTAAATGGGAATGCTGAGTGTCATGCCTGGTTTAACTGTTTTTGGTTTCACGTAGAGTCAAGGGGTGAAGTCCTTTTCCCCGGTGGCTGGCCACTCACTCTGCCCTGGCCAAGCATTAACCCCATGTTGAAGTTCCCTAATTTACACTTCCCACTGCATAAATTCACCATTTTTTATTTTATTAGGGGACTTCAGCAGTGTTCTAGTGGAATACCTGGAGGGGTTGCTTGCAATTTTCTTGAAAGAGCAGTAGCTCAAGAAAATATAGTTGAGCCCTTTCTCTGCACCTGCATTTCAGTACTAAGAGCCAAATTTAAAATACAGAATTTCAACCCTAGCCTATTCCAGTGGTCAGTGTATGACAAACTTTCCCTAAATTCAGTAACCAATCTTCTTTTTGTTCCCAGTCCTTTTCCTCTTACACGTGAATATGCTTATGAGCAGTAGTACCATGCAGAATGTATTGATTTTGTTTAGGTTTTATAATTACTTATTTAGACCTAAAGATTTTCATTTATTCTCTACATTTTGATGACCCACGTTGTATGCTGCATATTTTATACAATGTGGATAAAGTTTTAAATATTTTACATATTTAAAATAAAATAACAAAACTGATTCCAGTCAGTGATTTGTTCAGGACAGCACAAGAAAACCTAAAGGATGTGACTGGTTCTGTCCCTCACTGCTGCTGGTTCTCCTCTTTTCCCTGGAGAGAGCTTTTCTTCACCTGTTGGCACATTTTGTAGGTATAAAGTTGTTACATAGATATAACCAGAAGTATACTTTGGCCTAACTGCTGAAGTACTAGAAGGAAGAATACTGATATCTTGCCATAAACATGAAGAATAATGTGGGACTGGATAAACCATATCCAACTTGTTGTTGTTTTATTTCTTAAGAAGCTTTATAGAGCTTATTTCTTAAGAAGCTTTCCAGCAGCATTCTTAGGAAAAATAAAGCCAAACAGAGGGAAGTTGCTCTGTTGGTGGTCACCACTGATGAAAAGTCCAAAAATCTTCTGTCTGAGAATGAAGGCAGAGACAGCCCACACAGGTCTGCACTCTTCTAATACACACAAACATTATCTATTATATTGCAGTGTGCAAATATGCTAAAAATGTATACTTTATTTATACAAACTCATGTTACTGCTGCAGTAAAAAAATCTTTGGGAAAGCAGCTGAACTTGTGAATGCTTACACTTCAGACTACAGTTACACTGTTAAGATTCACATTTTCTGCCTGGTTATAATTTATAAACATTGGATTTAGTCAGGGAAAGTCTTCATACAGCTTAACTGTAATTTCCTGTGGTAAATGGAGTCTGGTGAGTGAGGATATGAAATCCTGGAAAGTCTAGTACTTCTAAAGAACACTGTAACAGCTTGATGTAGTAAGATTGGTATAATTTTGTAAGAAGGATTGACAGTTTGCTAGTTCCCTTACTAGGCCAGAGTGAAAAATACCAAGTGAGGAACTTCTGCTTGAAAGCAAATGGATTTTTGCCCTTCTAAGATGATGAGGTCAGGCTCAGAATCTAAGCAGATGCGGAAATAATCAAGTCTGCCTAAGGAAATCACTTCAGTCCATACATAACTTCAGCCATGTGCTCAAGCCTAACTGAAGGCTTGATTTCAGTTGAAATCATGGACTAACTGTGAGCTAGTGTTTCAGGTTTTTGAGAGGCATTACTTGTCTCCTTTTGATTGCACCTCACAGAGGCCTAAATGTACTTGGGGATTCTCCTTTCAAATGTGCCAGCCAAGTCTAGAGAATAAAAAATATTCCAAGACCTGCATATTGTTAGCTGATGGTGAGAGAAATATTTCAAACTTTGAAAACCAAGAAGATTTTAAACTAATTTCTGCCCATGTTTGGGTTGTTTGGTTGAGTTTGTTTTAGTCTTTCAATGAAGTGTGTGGTTCTTTTCTCATGACATAGCAAGCATATTCCTCGCAGGAAACACAGGCAGTGATTACAGGCTCTCCTGGTACTCTCTCATATTACAAGCCTTGGCTGTGTCAGCCATGAGCTATCTAGATCCAAACTACAGCTAAGCAGAAGATTAAAGTCAGTCATCTGAGTGACATGTATCCATGCAGCAGCTGCAGCATATGGGGTGGTAGAAATGAAGCAACTTTTGTACATCATGTTGTGCAATATCCCCAGCTGCTTACCCAGAAGTTTCTTGTTGCCCTGAAACACTGCACTTTCCCAAAGAGTGACTGTGTGCCCCTGATCCAGGGCCATGAACATGCATCAGACTGATTCAGAGTATTTTGCCACCTTTTATAAAAGATTTGCATTATGCTTTACTGGAAAGTTTATTGCAGCTGCTGCCTGTGCAGATCATTTCTCAAAATGCAGCAGGGGTTAATTTATTACTTGTTGCCAGATGGTCTTGTTGGGATATAGAAAACTGAAAACCAAGTCCCAGACTGTGTCTTATATTACAGGGAGATCATGTCCACCTCCATGAATAGCACTGGGCTGCATCGGAAACCTCTAATAGCTGCTTTCTGAAGTAGGGAAAAATTAACCATCCCAGTATCTAACCCCTTTCCTTGCTTTGATCATTAAGAATTGATCCTGTTGAATATGTCAGTTTTTGACACAACTTGACCTTCATGTCCATTGTTCACCAAAAGGAGAAAGAACAGTTTGTAAAATCAAAGAAAGTGTCACAGTAGCCAAATGATATTATTTTCTGAATAAGCTTGTTCCTTCATCCCTAGTTATTCAAACTATTCCATAAAAGCCACCAGGAACATGGCCACAACTTTGCCACCTGACTCTTCTGTATGTCAGAAAGCTTGAATACTGCAACCAGCCTCTTTTCTGTAATCATCTGCAATTTAGATTTATGCATACTCCTCAAATGCCCAGTGTTGCTAAACTTTGTTTGTGGAATGTGGGGTGGGGGAATGAGGGAGAAAGTAATATTTCTTGAATCGTGATGCAATAGAATTCTACTGGAGAAATATCTTAAGGCAGTAGAAGGGGACTCAAGGGACTAAATGTCAATACAGATCCTCCTTTGCAGACAGACATGAGTTCACCTGACTGTTCTCCAAGTCAATCAAGTTGTGGTTAGCCCAGCCCTGAGCTTTAGCTAATAAGCCATACCTACCTAAGAGGTAGGGTATATTAACTCAAGCTCAAAGCCAAACTAGTGTAAATACAAAACTTTGCCTGGGAAGGAAAAAAAAAAAAAAAAAAAAAAAAAAAAAAGGCATGTAGTTATGAAGTTAGTTTTTATTACAACTCTGCCATCCATTTCAAGTATCACCTTAGGCAAACCACTGAATCTATGTCTCAGTTCCTTACTTGCAAAGTGGGGATAGTAAAACGGCAATTTCTCCCACTCTCCATACATTAAGAGAGGAAGATATTCTGGTAAGATGTTAAGATGCACATGTAAAAAGACTTGAAAGGAAAATGCAATTCAGTCTGGCTTCAGTGCTGTAAGCAATAATACCTCTCGGTATGGTATTGTTCTTCAGCAGTAGAATTGACTGCGCTGTTTTTTAATGGTACTCTGCTTGAAACCCACTGGCATACCTTTGCCCAGTCTTGTTCCTCCAATGTCATGCAGACCTCTTCACTTTTTATGTCTTGCTGCAGGCCTTGCAATATCAGCTAACCACATCTGAAACTCAACTGAGAGAAAAGGACATAAGAAAGTTTCAAATCAGTTTGACATAGGTCGTTATTTATGTATTTGACTTCATCTGCAACTACATTTCTGATGCATGGCAATTATTTTAGGGGTTGGGAAACTTCATTAAGCAATCTTACATTGTTTATGGTACTGCTGGAAAGATAGCCTTTGAAAAATGAGCAGAAATTCTCTCCTTTTCCCATTTTCCCTCTCCAGCATTCTCGGCTCTTTTTCCTGCCTCTTTCCCAGCAGGGTTCCCAATCACCCTTAGGGATGTTACACACATCCTCAGGGAGGATTCCCCATACTTCTGTTTTGGTTTCATAGGAAGACCTCCCTCAGATCTGTCCCTGGTCTCTGCTTTCCCCAGCTCTTTGTGAAGGGACAACCCTCCATCAGTGACAAAACCTGTGCCTACTCCTAGATGCATTTGCTGCTCTTCCTGCAGCTGTTCTTGTCCTTCCAACCCAGCAAGAGCAGAAAAGCAGCAGTCAGCAGCTTCAGCCTCCAGCTTTTCCTGCCGGGAGTGGCTCCCCCACACATGGTGTAGAGAGGAGGTTCGCAATTAGCTCCTCATTAAGGAACCCAGCACCTCATTCCCAAGGCTGGAGAAACACTGATCACTGTTCCTATTTTTCATATTGTAACAGCTAACCTGGAGCAGTTTAAAAAAAAGCTAGTTGTTAAATCCTGGTCCCTTCCAGTGAAGAATTACTCTTCTAGTTTCCAAATGTCCCCAGCTGAACTCTCTAAACTGTAATTCGTGGTTCCTGCCCTTTGATATAGCATCTCCTACTACCAAGAAAAAAAAAAAAATTGCTTTGTCGTCTTTGCAACTGTCCTTGAAGTAGTTGTAGGCTACAATTAGATCCTCCCTTAGTCTCCTCCATGCCAGACTATATACACCCAGCTCCACCAATTTATCCTTGTACACCATATGCTCCATGCCTTTGGCTGCCTCAGCAGGCTTTTGCTGGACCCTGTCCAGATTCCTCCATGTCCTTCTCGGACGTGGGGGGGGACCCAGAACTGGACACACTATTCCAGGTGCAGCCTCACCAGTGCCAAATAGAGATGGATAATGATTTCCCTCCATCTGCTGGCCTCAGTCCTTCCAGTATAGTTCCCAACATAGTATGCAGTTTGCCTTACTCCTGAGGAAAGCACACAACACAGGGGCTTAGATTCCATTTGGCACCTGCTGTAACACCCAGGGACTGTTGGTCAGAGCTGCAGCTCAGCCCGTGGCCTCCCAGCCTATGTGGAGACGTGGTGGCTCCAGCCAGGTGCTGAGCTCTGCACCTCCCCATGTTGAACTCTGTGAGGTTTCTTCTAACCCAGTCCTCTCATCTATTGAGGTCCTTCAGGTCTGAAACATTTGGAGTATCAACCATTCCCTGTAACTTAATATCACCCTGTGCAAGAATTTTAAAATTACAAAACACAAGTGATATTTTAATTCCTTTGCTCTCAAGGGAATTTTAATGCTGTTACTCAGCTTCCAGCTGCATTTTTCCCAGCTCTTTTTTGCTCCCATTTGGTCCACAGTTCCAATGAGCTGCATGTCATCAGCCCCTTCTTGGCTTTTCACAGCACCCCTTGACTACAAGGTTTATTGCCAGTCTCATTTTTTTCCTATACTCAGCACACAAGCTGGTGGGACTGGCCCCTAGAGGTTCTCAGTGCCTCTGCATTAAAGGCAGTGCATACTAATATGTCTAGTTCCCTTTTTCAAGTAACTTCTCTATCTTAAATATTTATAGACTAATAAACAGTCTGTGTATCAAAAGCTGAATGATGCCGAATATCTTCTTTCTTTCCTTATTCCATCAATCCTATTTAGCATGGCAATAGTAGTGCATATATTTTATAGTGGTATGTACTGGACAAAGAGGTCATGTGGTGCTGTATCAGCTGCAAATAAGCTATGGACCTAAGTCAAAGGCTTTGGACATTACACTTAAGTTAATTTTTTACTAAATTAAGGATTGGATATTTGGCTCTGAAATCAGCAGTGTGCTTAAGCACGTGAATGGTCCCACTGAAAGGGGTAGAATTACCTGTGGACTTAATTATGTTCACGATTGAATACAATTGTGCCTGGATCTGTTTTGCCATTGGTGGTTCCTAAATCAGACTTGTTGCTGAAAGCTTCCCAATGCTGCCATCTACAGAGCAACATAACAGAGAAGAAAACTGATAAGAACATAAGATTGTGCACTGTCAACCTTGGATACAGTTCTAAATTAGTAATGTGCAGGTCTAAACAGATAAACCTGGAATCCTTCCCAAGATTCTTAAGTATCTCTCAAAAATTTTCAAGGGTAACTCTATATATTAACTGCCAAAAATTCCACCTCTGGAAGGCTGCACAGAAATGGCAGGAACTTGTTAATTCAAATTAAATAATTTGCTCAGTAGACTGCTGGCTTATCTGGAAGAGCAGCAGTGGAAACAGCCAGTCACAGGTTTCTTTCACATTAGGCATAAAACACAGAACAGGCCTCACAAGCTCTTCAGGGGTAAATTCAGGAAAAACACATAGAGTTTTAGATGAGAAATGGAGGGGGTCAAAAGCTAATTAAATTAAGGAGAATGCACAGGAAATCAAGGAAAGGTAACAGTTCCAAATGGAGCTACAGATTTAAGAGAAAAATAGAAAGAGGGGAAAACAAGCAGAGACAAGACACAAAATGAACCTCACTTCAGATAGGATGTGATCAAGAGAAAATACTGATTTATCAGAGACCACCTTCTCCTGAAAGCAATATGTTTTGTTTCATAGCTATCTAAAAAAAAGCCTAGAGACATTTATACCTCTTAGTCTGAACACTTCTGCTAGAGTGTGAAACAATGGGAATGGGCAAAAATTAAAATTCAAAAACTTGCAGGTAGGTAAAACTAGCTGGAAAATATGCCTAAAAGGCATTTACTTTGAGATTATACAGACCTGGTATGACTTTAGAACATCTTCATTTTTTTCTATAGTTATGGTTTATGCTATATGGTTTTGACTAGGCATATACACATTTTCATGTTTTGTGACTTTTCTTCTAAATGCAGTAACACATCTGTTGCAGCTGCGTTGTTAGTGTTGCAAAAGCTTCCATCTATTCAGCTAGTAGATCCTCACCCATTGTTTAAGACTTCCTTGATCAGACGCAACCCTATCCCAACTCTTCTTCACCATCCCCAGCAACTCATTTTCCTCTTTCTACCCAGGCTGTTTTAGAGTATAGCCCAGCTGTTTGCCTAGTAGTTTTAGTGGGGTAAACCAGCCTTGGTAGTGGTGTTATACATGAGTTGATGGTTAACATTAATTCCTTAGTTGTTCTCTTTATTTCCATCCCTTGAAGCTCTACCTGGGACCAGAACATGAGAAAACAAGAAAGGTCTGTCACAATCCTTTCCCTGTTTTCCCACAAGGCCAAAATTATACAAATTTTGCCTTTCAGAAGATGGTCAGGTTAGAAGTTTGAGCAAAGACTGAAAAAAATGTATGAAGCACTAAAATAACTTCATTAGCACTAGACATTCTTATTTCTAAATTTAAAACAAAACAAAACAAACTACACAACAGGAACAAAATCAGAAACATTTAACTGCTCGAATCACTATAAAAATACAGTGGTATTTCAAAGATAACTTTCAGGTTGCTTCAGCACTGCCTGCCTGCCTGCCTGTGTAACTGTATACAGGCACAGTTAAGGCAGGTCCCATTGGCAATGGCCTTAAAGGCTTAAAAAGGGTCTGCTGCAGAATCACAGCATGCTCCCCCAGCTATAGCATACAGCTGACCTGGCTCTCCTCTCTCCTGTCCCCTATTGCTCCTTCCATCCTCTGGTGCTCATGCCACATGAATTTCTTCTGCTGCAGGCTTGGTTGCTAAGCAGCCTGAGCCACAGACATGGCTCCAAGCCTGCAATGGAGCAGGAGGCTGCAGCAGAGATGACCCAGGAGCCTCCCTCCACCCTGTAACAACGTCCAGCAACAAGCAGAGTAAGATGCTGTTGTAAAGTACAGTGATACCTAACAGACCGTTTCTTGGTAGGTAACTATCACCTCCCTGCTAACATAAACTGGAAGAGACTGATTTTCAGAACTGAAGTACTCTGAGGTTTAGATGACCCTCAGAATTTCATTTAAATTGTATAGCAACTTCTGCTATCAGGTAGTTGTATGAGCATAAACGAGGCCCAATACCAAACACCTTCAGGCCATATGTGGCTTTAATCAAAGGTTGGATCTTGAACTACCCTTCAAAAAAGCCCAGAAGCCAGGAACAGTTAGATGCATACACAGATCACCAGCAATCACTTAAGAACATTAATTACTGTCCTGGTTTGAGTCAGAATGAGGCCAATTTTCTTTTTATTGACTTTTTTTTTTTTTTTTTTTTCTTCACTGAGCTCTCTTGCAAGCAGCACACTTGCTGCAAGTAGCAAGTTTTCCAGCTACTGGACTGATAAGGCCCAAATGTTTATAGTTACTGCAGAAAGACCAAGGACACTGCTCTACTTGTTGGATTTGCTGCTTTGGACACTAAAGGACAGAATTGTCTTATCTACCACCCTCCCATAGGGAGGAGCAGACTGTAGTTGGAGTGGACAGACAGCAAAATTGGCTAACCAAAATATTCCATCCATATATATACATCACACTGGGTACAAATTCAAGGATCATAGAAGTCAAGCCCCTTTTCCTTCTCTTCCATCCATGGCCAGTGTCCAAGGAAGACTCCATCTCTGCATCACCATTGATCCCCAGGCCTGTGCATCCCTGACCTTCATCACTCTCCCCTCAGCTCCTGTCTGCTCTGCTGCTCTCTCTGGCAGCTCCAGGACTTTTCAGAACTGCTCACAGCTCAGGAGATACCATGAGAGTTGCTGGGGATTGCGGGAAGTTGATAGAGGCTTTGCACATTCCTGAATGTAACTGTATATATTTGTACATATTTTCTTTTATCATTAGTATTTAATTAAAGCTGTGCAGTTCAGTTTTCAAGCCAGAAAGTCTCCCATGATCTCTCTCCTTCCCTATGTGGGCGGAAGAGGGAAGGGACTGAGAACATTGTTGCCACTGGTTTCACTGCTGATCCTGAGTCAAACTGTGACAGTTACCCAGCACCAAACTATGTGTCAGGCAGGCACAGGGTGAAACATAATACATTAGAATAAAGGTCCGAGTTGAGGTGCATTTCATCCCTTCTCACATACCTGAGGTTATCAGCAAGGAGCTACAGATAAACAGCAGCTAGTCTCAGGTAAGAATAGCTTCCACAGGTCACAGACTTGAGGTCAAGGAATATATATTTAACATATTCCCCTCAAACCCAAAATTTCATCCTGCTGTTAAAAACACATGTAGTGTGGGTTTCTCCTTTTTCAGGTCACATAACCTCTCTCATGGCCTTTCTAACACTATGACAAATTAATAAGCATACATTGGCTAGCCAAGGATTCTGTGCAGCAGATTTCTTTTAACCACAGGTAAGGTTCCACTAATACTGTCTTCTGTAAGGGAACACACCAATTCAGCAGACATTCTGTTGCTTGTAACATAAATAGAAATATCCTCCATTTAAAAGCAGATGGCTTCAATCTGACATGAGTGTTCTCTTATCACACCTTACCCCTCTAACTGAAATAAATGTATTGAGGGTGGTAAATTGCAGCTTCAGCATTTCAAACTGGACACTAGGAAAAGCTTTACCAGAAGAGTAGTGGAGCACTGGAACGTGCCGGTGGTGCATGTCTCTATCCTTGGAGGCCTTCAGGACACTAGGAAAAAGCTACTATCCTGCTAACCTGAGGCTGAGTTTTTTTGCTCATAGGAGAGTTTTGAAAACAAGATTTAGAGAGGATGCCATATATAACTCCTGTTGGAGAAACAGTGATCACTTTACTCCATTCAGGCTTCCAGCAAAACATTTTATTCTCATTAAGGACAAGGAAATATCAACCAATAGCTCAATTAACATGATACAGATTAAACAAGCCCTGTTAAGCATTTTCTACTTAACATGTGAAAAAAGAGTCTGAAGACATCTGATGTGTCCAAACTGTTCACATTAAAACTTGAGCTTATCCTTCAGCATAAGCTCAGCTGATGTTGCTCCTGTGTATAGCAAACAGTGGAAACAAGTTACTAGAACAGCTGTGTTTAACAAGTACTGAAGCACTGGAGCTTAGACTGCATTTACTGGTGTGCTATTAGACTGCTTTCCTTGCCTCTCCTCAGAGTCTCAGGCAGACTTGCAGAAAGCCACAGCAGAAAAACGAACTTCTCCTTTTTCACGTTCTGTGAATTGTCGGCAGATCTTAGCAGAATCCTTGAAAGAAAAAACAGCTGCTTAGACTATCAGAATACACTTGCTGTAGAGATCAAGACTTTGCACTTCCCCTCTGGGTTCCACCAATTAAGTTACAAGCTCTTGTAGCACCAGCTAATAAACACATTTCCCAGATACCTAACTCTGTGGTACAATACTACCACATCGCCATGCTGTAAGAAGGACCAACTTGTACAGCACCTGGGTACAGCAGTGCATGAACACCTCTCACCCTTTAAGAAACAAGCAGCAAGAGAAAAGCCTTACCTTCAACAGCAAGTCATCTGAGCTTGTGCCATGGTTGACAGGAAATGGCATACGCCCATCTGCAAAAGACAGTCCTATTATTCATTGTACTTAATACTATTTCTGAATTAGCAGAATGAAGACTAGGGGGCCCAAGAAACAAGTTCACACATGAAGATACTTGGGAGTTCAGAATAAGTCAACACATAGCTTGAGTGAGACAGGGACAAAGTATTTCCAGCTCTACAGGAGAGGACATGCTTTACAAGAAGGCCTAGGCCTTTGATGCAACCCATCTCCAATTTCTATATTCAAGATACCAATTATGTTTTGGCTTTGAGAGCCTCAGTGAACAGCTAAAAATCATGAAGTATCTAGCCAAAGCCCCCAGCACTGCTGTACAGTAGCCCAGTCCAACTCCAGAGTTCTCAGAACCTTACCCAGTTCATAGAGATGCCCATCCACATTGACAAACAGGATGAAGTGGAAGTTCACACTGTTGTCCTCAACCTTAGGAGAGACCGTTAGATAAATGTGTGTCCTGGTTTAAGCAATTTTAACCATTTGTTACACTGAAAAAAGCTTAGTACTGTGAACACTGTTTGTGACTAAAAAAGATGTCAAAAACAAAGCAACAGCAAAATTCAGCTGAAGAGGTCTCTGCAAGACCTTTACAAGGTCAAGCACCAGAAAACCTATTATACAGACTTCCAGACCAAGTGTGAAACCAAATCTGCAGTCCAAGTTAGACAAAGAAACCTTGCACAAGCATTTACCTATGAGTCACAGCTCATCAAGACAGAGAAATGAGTAACAGCTACTTGTCAATCAAAAATTTTTCTTGGTCCACCACCTTCATTAACCCCTTCTCCCATTACTTTATACATTGGTATCTTACCCGACACTGTCCTTCTTGTGCAACTGAGTTGTGGACTTCTTGTATAGCCTTAAGAGAAAGCAGATACAGGTTACTACATCCTTAAGTGCTTGTAGTTGTCAGCACTTTGTGCAGTTCATATACCTTATTATTTGCAAAATGCTTAGCTCTCTCTTCAGGAGACAGATCAGCTGTTTCATCAAGAAACTTCTTCAGGGCAGACCCCGCATCTGCACAAGATGATCAAAGATTTTATTCAGAATAGGTAGAGTATAAGTTACAGTCCAGATGCAGCCCACAGTAATCAACGGTTGTTGTATTAACTATAAACAATCTCTGCAGGAAAAGCCTATTTACAGGCCTTCACCATCCTACAGTACTTTCCAAGGACAAAAAAAAAAGTCTGACTGATTTACAGGTTACCCTGAGCAATTCTGTTTACATTAGACAAAACTGGCATGAAAAAAAATGTTATTTCTTCAGTTAACACCATTAGCACAAACAGCTACTTCTGAAAATACTTCCAAATTACAGACTTTGGCTAGTCCTACTATGTGTGCTTTTCCTCTTCCATCACTCCACTAGGATGGCACCTCTGCAACTCCCAGACAGGAGTGAAAGTACAACCCCTTCTGCAACTCAAGCAGGAGGTGAGACCACATGCCCCTCTCCCAGAGTTGAAAGACCCACTTAACAATTGAAACAATACATGCCTTAACTTGGCTTGCATGAAAGCCCCAGGTGTCTCCTATAGCTGATACCCACTAAATCTGAGTCATAAAAAAATGGAAATTCAAGGACTTCAGAACATTCATACTCACCAAGCTTTAGTTTGTCTTTATTATTAGCAACTGCATGTATCAGACCAATTGTTCCGCAGGAGTTACTGACTGACTGCTTCAGGAAATACACCTTGGAACTGATTTCTTGATCCTTTATTTTCTCAGTCTGTTGTTTCCTGAAGTTCTCATGCTGTAGACATGTAAACGTTTTAAGAATTTCACCACAGTGAAATCTTTGTGTTGTGCAAACTACTAGGAAAATGAGTTGTGCAGGGGAATCAATAACAGGACTAGACAAAGATTTACCAGAAAGTCATCTTTGTGGCATGAGTCCAGTAAAGCATTGTATATCTATACTGGATGCAGGCCAAGTCTTAATGGACCACCTGCATGACGCAGTCATATCCAAAGGCCTCTCCATTTGTTCTGTACAGTGAAAATAGCTTGGTATGGGAAATCATATCATGGACAGGCTCTTTTAAAACCTCACTCAATTGTTTTGGTCCATTTAATTAGACTACTCAGCATGTCTCTGCAATTGTTTGCCTGTGCACATTTAGGTTACTTTCATTCATGGAAACCCCCTCCCCCCATCAGTACAATGGATGGACAAGAGTAAAATCTATTGCTACTAAAAAGCAAAAATCTTCCATTTAAGAACCTGTTATACAGATTTTATTTCAAAGTCCATCTCCTCTATCTACCTGTTTACCACTGATTGGACTGAATGTATTAATCATACAGAAGTAGCTTAGGCCTCTCCAGACGCAATGATTCAGCACAGTAACAGAACTGCTATTGCTCACACTCAAGAATGTCCATGTTTTTTTCTCAGTCTGATACACAAAGCAAAGTGTAAGAGGAGCATTGAAACAAGAGGCCTTGTTTTGTTGCTTAGTACATTTTAGTTTGGGCTATTTAGAGGCTGGAGTCAAGCACCCAGCATGTACAATCACCCCACCCACCACCTACAACCCCAGTGCAAGCCAAACCCACTCCCAACCATCCGATGCTTGAACAGCTGTCAGACAGCAGGCACAGACATCGCTGTTGACAATAGCCTGCTTTTTTCTCCTAGCTGGCCTACCTGGGCCAGCAGAAACCTCATACAGCAAGAGCTCGATGCCTCAACCCTGCCTGCCCAGCTGTTGCCTCCAGGGCTGCAGCCCAGAGTGCCTGTGAAGCGGAGCAGCCCAGGAAGGCCACAACAGCTGTCCCTGCAGGTGGCCCCACCCACCGCCTACCTGCTCGGTGAGGGGGAACAGCAGGAGCAGCGCGCAGGCGGGGGTCGGCACAGCGCTCAGCGCCTCCTCCTCGAAGCCCAGCACGTCCACGAAGCGCCAGCCGGGACCCACC
>NW_009970716.1:2813807-2829152 GCF_000747805.2 Chaetura pelagica
CGCGGGGACCCGCGACAGACACCGCCGCGGCAACAGGCTGCTCCGGCTGCCCGGCCCCAGCCCGCCGTTATCCTGCAAGCGCGGAGCTCGCTGTGTGCCTATCACATCAACTGTACCACGGTTCTGATCCATGAGCATTAGGGACTCGGTTTAGGATTTCAGTATGATTTGAAAACCACTAAAGTCACCTGTCTGCTGGTTTGCATCTTTGCAGTCTGAACCAATCCCCGGTTCAGTTCAGTGAAGCTGGTTATGCAACATTGGGCTTTTTATCTTTTATTCAGGACCTGACAGTTTCTCCACGCAGTGTCTTTGGACCAGAACATCTCTGAACACGTAAACAAGACCAACCCACTTGAAATACTGGAAATGATGTGGAGTGCAACAGCCTTCAGAATTCACGGGTAAACAGCCAGATGGCAGCCTTGTGGATAGCTGAGAGATGCTTCACAGTGATCTTTCAAACAGTGCAAATACTGAACAAAATATTCAGCTGAATGTCTGTTATCTGTTTGGTTTTGATAATATTCTTCCTTTGGTTTTTCACACTGCTTCAAGATTATTTGGACCCCAGTGCAGCAAAATTTCTAAATACCTGCCTAATTTCAAGCATTTTAAAATTATCCTTAGATCTGCTGCACTGTAAGTTGGGAATAATTCACATCGGGTGGTTGCTTTTGAATTGAGACCTATGTATCAACCTTATTCAGTTTACTCCTAGGGAAGGAGTTTAATCTTTGGAATATGGTCATAAAAGCTTCAAGATAGAGTGTCACATTGGTTCTATTTGTAACAAGATTTAGTGAAAACAAACCAAAACAAAAACAACACAGAAGAGCAAGGAGGGGTTTGTGTTTTAGGTGCAAAGCTGGGATGTTTGCAGATAGGATAAAGCTTTGAGCAGCCTGGACTGATCTCATAGCTGATTGTGGTTTGAGCAGAAGGTTGGTCTAGAGGCAGAAGAACTAGACTTACAATCACAGGTTGTTCTGGGCATCAGAAGATCTAACAAAAAGTAAATATGACAAGCATGGTGGTGTAGGAGCCAAAGCTGGTCTTTGAAAATGCAGAGCTCCTGAAATGGATACAAAGGTCATAAACTATTCTTTAGAAAATACTTTTCCTATTCTCCTTCCAGAATCTAAACCCTGAGGCAGTCCAAGTCCCCATGTGCCAATTTACATTTACCCTACAGCGAGTTGAAGGTGTTTCAGATTACTGTAAGTACCTCTGCTGGGTTGGAAATAAATCCTGCCTGAAGGAAGTCACAACAGTTCAGTTATACCATAGTAGCATGCTTGACAGAGGTTGACTTAAATAGAAATGCAACATCCTGGAAGAGCTGCTAGTACTAACTGTGGATGTTGGTCTCCTTGCCCAAGGAACAAGCAATAGGACAAGAAAAAATGGCCTCAAGTTGTGCCAGGGAAAGTTTAGATTGGATATTAGGAAAAAAACTCTCACTGAAAGCATTGTCAATCCTTGGAACAGGCTGCCCAGGGAAGTGGTAGAGTTACCATCCCTGGAGGTATTGAGAAGATGTGATGTGCTGCTTAGTGACATGGTTTAGAGGTGGACTTGGCAGTGTTAGGTTAACTGTTGGATTTTCTGATCTGAAAGGTCTTTTCTAACCAAAACAATTCTATGATCCTATGATTCTATGTCTACTTTTATCTAAGGCCAGTTCTGACATAAGTCATAGTATAACTAAGGTGGTATCTGTCCATCTATGATAAGGGTGTTTAGGATGCCTTCATAATCAGCAGTGAGAAGAAGAAATTTAAGAGCATGAAAGTCTTGTGTATTTTGGGTTAACCAAAGTAGGCAGCTACATTCTACACAGCTGCTTGGTCACTCCTCCCCAGCAGGATGTGGGAGAGAATCGGAAGGTTAAGAGTGAGAAAACCTGTGGGTTGAGATAAAGACAGTTTAATAAGCAAAAGGAAAAAAAATAATAAAACCCAAACAAGTAGTGCAAAATAGCAATCATTCACACCCCACCAACCAATGCCCAGCCAGTCCCTGAGCTATGGCCCCTTAGAAATGCCCACTCCCCAGCTTTTATTGTTGAGCATGCCATACAATACGGAATATTTCCTGGGTCAATTGGCATCAGGTGTCCCTCCCAACTTCTTGTGCACCACCAGCCTACTGGCTGCAGGGACAGCATGAGAAACAGAGGTGGCCTTGATGCTGTGCAAGCACTGCTGAGCAATAGCTAAATATTGGTGTGTTACCAACACGGTTTTGGACAATCCAAAACACAGCCCCATGCCAGCTGCTATGGAGAAAATTAATTCCATCCCAGCCAGAACCAGTACACTGTGTCAGCAAACATAAAACATGAAAAACATATCTGATGCCACTGCAGGGACAGCAGGCAACAGGGATCTGTGTAGGGCAGTACCATCTCCCTTTTCTTCTAGTAAAATCCCTGTCTGGATTACAGCATTAATTTCTACACGTGAGTGCTCAGCCTTTAATTAGAAGATCAGAGGGATCAAGAGGGCAAGAACAAATGGCTGCTTTTATAGTGGGCCTGGGTCCATTAAAGCTTTGAGCAAGAAGAGAGGCATGTGTTTGTTTCTGAATTGCAGCCAGGTTGATTTAAACACTACTGTGAGGACTCTTGGTGACTGCAGCCCAGCGCTGTGATGCAATGCGAGTCCAGTTACTGCTCAGCACCTGGCAGCTGGCAGCAGCTCTCAGGTCCATGGGCCAGGAGCTCTGGGCTAAAATGTCTCAAATGTCAAGGAGTAAAACTGGGAAGCGAAATAAATTTAAAGCACCTCAGAGCTGAGTTGGGAATGGGGGAAAAGCTCCAAATCTTTCTTTACTTAATGTAAAGGTCGGGAAAGTTATGTACTCATATCCTCTTCTTCACAAGGAGGGGATGTTTTGCCTAGGAGATATAATGACTAAGGACTGCTGAGGTTGAGACACGATGAAAGATATGAACTCTGGGTCTCACCTGTGATGAAGCTCAGCTGGAGAGGGGTAAAGGGATCAGGCTTATGAGAGGGGCTGCTTTGCCAAGAACTGCCTTTGTGTGTATTGACTGTCAGCAATGACTCTGCAATTGCTCTGAATTACAGCCAAGTCCTCCAGCATGAAAAAACGAACTCTACAGTATGGAAGAGCTCTTCTGCAAGGCTGTAAGTGCAAGTGTTAAAAGTGCTAAAATGTATCTTTGAAGGCTTGACTGGAGAGTCTCCGTTCTGAAGAGTGTGGCCATGATTTTCTTGAATTCAGGTCTGTCTGGCAGGATGCTTAAGATTTTTCACTTTGTTCCTCTGCAAAATTGTGTCCAGCACATGATGATGGTGTCTATCAGAGACACAGCACTAGTAGGCTTTGTTTCACGGTAGAAGTAGGATAGAGAGTGACTCCTTTCTGTTCCCATGAAGAAAAGCAGAAGGAACATCATTATTGAGAAGGGTGTCCTAGTTTCCAAAGAAATTATATGCTATCTGTTTTTACTTGATATGAAAACTTGCAAGGCTTGTCTCAATGGATAAAGAAGACAGTATTTTGGCACCTGGACAATCTGCATGTGTTGTCTTTCCCTCAAATGCTTTCTTTGGTGATGTTAGCAAGCCACCCTTTTTCATCTATAGGCATAAGCCTATTAACAGTAATGATTCACTTGTAAGTACAAGACAAGGCTTTGATTCCAAAATGTGTAAGAATGAGAGACTTAACCCCACATTAATAACCACTTTCCAGAAGCACATCTGGCAGAATATAACCCTTAGTTAAGTTTTAATTCTGTCACAAAGAGTTTTGCACATGGTTACCACCCCCTGCATCGCTAATGCAAAGCAGTTGTGTTGTATGTGCTACTACTGGGGGAAACAGTAGTGAAGAGGCCCAACCATGTGGATTCTGCTGTTGTGTGGAAGGTCTTGGAATAGTCTTGGCTCAACTGCAAGCAATTAACATTAAAAACACACTGAAACATGCTGTTGGGAAACATCATCCTTTCCAGACTTGCCATTGCTCTGAGCCACTCTCAGAGCCTAATTTTATAGTGCCTCCTGTGTGTCTTCAGAGGCTGGTCTCAGAGCATCAGCAGTTGTTGGAAAGGGAGGCTTTTCTCCCTCTCTGCTCCAGGAATTTTTTAATGCTATTCAAGCAGGAGAGTATTTCCAAACCCCCACCTTTGGAGAAATGTTTGGACAGTGTTTGTCACTGATGGAGAAACTGTTTTTCTAAAGATCAGTTTAACAAGCACTGTTTTCAAGTGTTTACCCAAAGCGCACATGGGTATGAAGAACATCATTGCTTGCCCCGTGAGCTTTATTGTTTTAGTGAAGGTGTTTAGCTTGTGATTGTGTGTACTGAAACAAATCCCTGCCTCAGTGGAGAAAAATATTTAGATGGCGAGGGGAACTACACTATGGATCAGAAAAACAATGGGACTGTATCACATTCCGCAGCTGCAAATATAGATGCAAAACATGCCGCTCTTTCCAGTGTATGTTTATACACATAGGGCAAAATTCCCATTGAGTGCATTTGCAGCCTGGGCTTTTCTAGCTGTATTTAGGACATTAGACACTGGACTTTTTTTCTCTCTTGTTTCAGAGACAAAGCACTGGCCTTCTGCTGTTAGTAAACCTAGCATTTCCATCTTTACCTTAGCTTTCTACACCTCTGAAATAATGTGTACTAGTGGATGTGAATTTTTATATATGCATATTATAGCATTTGAGTGGGCTAGCCATTCTGGCCTGAGATGCGAGTTTCCTAACTGCCTCACCATGAGCTGTACTGCTGCAACACCTCAGCTGTCTGTTGGGAAGCAGACCTAGCAGTAAAGCACTTTCAGGAAATGCTCCAAGGTGTGAGAGCACCAAGGCTAAAACACAGCAGCTGTGGGCGGTAGAGAGGTATTTGCATAAAACATCTAAGCTCTGCTTTATTTTGTGCTGTTTGAACAAGTGCCTTCTCAAAATAGGGGAAAATTGTAGACCCAAAGGCAAGTGGTATTGAAAAATCTGTTTCATTTTCCTGTTTCTCAAGTGTAGAAAAATACTGCTGCTACAGGATCTAGAAACTCTGAATTAATAACAGCTTTTTTTTTACAAACAGCAGCTTTCCCTTGCCCTATCACCCAGCTAAAAGGAAGTCCAAAACAGACTGCATCGGTCAGTAGGTATTTTCTTGTCTTTCAAATACTGGGACTATTTCCAAGCTAACACAGTCACTCTGCTCGCCTACCTCAGAACTTGCCTGTAATAGTGAAAAAACAGGGAGCTGCCCCTGTCTGGATGAGTGGGTAGGCTGAGTGAGAGCATCATGTAGTCAGGGAGTTCATATGTCCAGAGGCCAGGCCACCTTTCCTTTACCTCATCCATACAAAATCCCAATACACCGCTGTGTAACAGGCAAGGAAAAGAGAGATCAGGAAATTACATCTAGTCAGGTGCCTAAGAAATAATTTCTAACTTACTTTACAACTACTGCTGGACACAAGGGTTTGCATGTCTGAAGAGCTAGAAGGAAACTTCAAAATTATCATTCTGCCTTGCTTGACATGTCAAGAAATCAGCAAACTGCTGGCCTGCAAATTGCTCCAGATTGAACTTGTACCTATTCAGCCTTTGTTAGTGTAGTGGTAACATGCCTGCGATACGTAATGTAGTGAACGGAAGAGGGCTTCATGAGCATAAGAGGAGCCCTTGATTTAGTTCTTGGCTTAGTTAAACTACTGGAGTAATCTTATCTGAGACTGATGTCTTGTGGTCTTTGCTTATCTATAAATAACACAGGGGAGTTCCTCCATGACAGAATTAGTCTTGCACTCTGTGCTTGTCTGAAGAGCATGAGTGAGACAGGAATTCAAGATAACAAGAGCAATGCATACTTTCACACAGGTCCTGGGAAGAAATGCATCCAGGGGACTGAAGCATGTTCAATCCTGTAATGAAAAACTATATGTAACAAGTTTAATTCTTGTATCTCCTAGCTGCGTGCATAATGTGTGTGTTTTCCATTCTTTCTGAAAAATGATTTGATATAGTATTTTAAGATGGAGACTTAATGTCAAAGTGAGTTGCATGAATATGTTGAAGAAACAGTTCCACAGAAAATAACTTAACGTTCCTAATTATATTTCTCTGTTAAGCTTGGGTTTAGAATCAATATATTAAGAAAAAAAAAGGTTATTTGATGGTGTAGGTTTCTCTGAAATATGAAAGTACAGTTGCACCACTAGATGGTAGCCTTGCTTATTTCATTGTCACCTCTGTCGCCTCTTTCCTACTTTTCTCTGCAGCAAGAAACAAGTTTCTCAAGAGATGAGATCAATCCATACTCTATCCCCCTACCTGGACTAACCCTTAAGTAAAATGCTGGCATACAGAAGAAAGCAGGGGGAGAAATTATCAGCTTCTGCCAGAGCCCTGTGGGGCACAGTCCGTGCCGCGGCAGCGCCTGCAGACCTGAGGACGGTCGGGTGCAGAGGGTTACTTGCCATGGAGACTCCTGCGGGCAGTCATTCCTTGGTGCAAAGTCGGGTGAACTTTGACCAAAACAAAGTTGCAGTCATAGTTCAAACACAGGAACAGCAAGATGATGATGAAATTATTTTGGTATGAGCTGATAATATAGAAAGGCCTCTTTTTTCCCTGTTACAAATGCTGTTTCACAGGATGTTTGTGTCTCATGTACAAAGGCAATTAAGTGCTCTGTATCAATTCCTGAAGGCCACGACTGCAAGAACTATTAATTGTACTTGGAAAGTTAACACATTAGATCACTCTAAACCAAGAGTATTTGATGAGACTCTCTAAGCCTAGGCAAGCAGTACATCCACTTGGAAATGGTCCTGAGAAGTCTGAATGTATTGAGCGACTGTCCATTTAGGATGTATATGAAATTCCTTATTTAGTTTCCCCAACACTTCATTTTTATGACTCCACTTACTACACTGCAATCCGAAGTGCATTATATAGACTATGTAACCAAGTGTTAGTCATTATGTTAACCACATGGCAAAAACCACAATGCAGTGCTTTGTCATTGAAGGAATGTGAATTTATGAGTATCTTGCCTGGCCATTTCTGTTAGGGAAATATATTAATAGGCTATTCACTAATAATATCAGGTAACCTGATTGTTGTGTTGCATCTCTCCAATACATAAAGTGCAAATTCCAGGGAGAGTTCTGGCCTTCAAAGCATAAAAGCTTTCCTTCCTGTTGGATGATGTGCTGTGTTTAAGAGGGAAGCACCCTGGTTTACAAATGCTGGAATTAGATGAATCACATTCAGAGTCTCAGGAGGTCGTCAGTGCTTCCAGAACCAATTGTGATGTCACAATTCCATTACAGATCATCAAAATATTACAGATCATCATTTGGAGGTGTCGCAAGCCGATACTGGGGGGCTACTGGAAAAGAAGTTTCCCACAGGAGGCTCTTCTTGGAGCTTCATCATAGTTCTGCATCTAAAAATATAAACTAAAATGCAAGCTTTAGCTTATTAAAGTGTTGTTCTTTTAAAACAAATTATGATATTAATTCACATAAAATTTTAAGACAAATGGAAAAATCTGGGTACTATTACAAACAAGAACAATACATTTAAGTTACTAGGTATTGAAGTATAATTTCCAGTATTTCTAATGAAGGATTATCTATTCCTATTCATCTTAATTATTTATTTTAATTGTACTCAGTTCATGAGCATTCTGCTGTTATCAGGAGCATAGTTGCAAAGCCAGGGAACAAAATACCAGAATACTAGAATGCATAGGAAAAATAATCCCTTCTAGATAAATAGATTTGCCATTATTAAACGGTGCAATGAACTTTTAAGTATGCTTGGGCACTTAAGTAGGATTGATAAATGTGTTTTTGTTTAAGAGGAGACTGGCCATTTCATAGTTGTAATAGTCTTTGCCCTCCTTGTGTCTTTGGTCACTCGGATGCTCATTACGTAACTTTTGAGACCCACCAGACCGGCTGCTTGGGGCACTATGCTGGAACCCAGCACCCTTCACTGCTCCACGACCAGAGCACTTGGCTGATCAGCTAGGTCAGTGTCTAATCCACCTCCGTGTTCCTACTGGAGTCCCTATCCAGTGTAAAAAACAACCCATCCTTCTAGGCAGGCTTCCAAACTTACATGGCTCTCCGGCTGCCGCCAAAGAACTAGACTTACAATCACAGGTTGTTCTGGGCATCAGAAGATCTAACAAAAAGTAAATATGACAAGCATGGTGGTGTAGGAGCCAAAGCTGGTCTTTGAAAATGCAGAGCTCCTGAAATGGATACAAAGGTCATAAACTATTCTTTAGAAAATACTTTTCCTATTCTCCTTCCAGAATCTAAACCCTGAGGCAGTCCAAGTCCCCATGTGCCAATTTACATTTACCCTACAGCGAGTTGAAGGTGTTTCAGATTACTGTAAGTACCTCTGCTGGGTTGGAAATAAATCCTGCCTGAAGGAAGTCACAACAGTTCAGTTATACCATAGTAGCATGCTTGACAGAGGTTGACTTAAATAGAAATGCAACATCCTGGAAGAGCTGCTAGTACTAACTGTGGATGTTGGTCTCCTTGCCCAAGGAACAAGCAATAGGACAAGAAAAAATGGCCTCAAGTTGTGCCAGGGAAAGTTTAGATTGGATATTAGGAAAAAAACTCTCACTGAAAGCATTGTCAATCCTTGGAACAGGCTGCCCAGGGAAGTGGTAGAGTTACCATCCCTGGAGGTATTGAGAAGATGTGATGTGCTGCTTAGTGACATGGTTTAGAGGTGGACTTGGCAGTGTTAGGTTAACTGTTGGATTTTCTGATCTGAAAGGTCTTTTCTAACCAAAACAATTCTATGATCCTATGATTCTATGTCTACTTTTATCTAAGGCCAGTTCTGACATAAGTCATAGTATAACTAAGGTGGTATCTGTCCATCTATGATAAGGGTGTTTAGGATGCCTTCATAATCAGCAGTGAGAAGAAGAAATTTAAGAGCATGAAAGTCTTGTGTATTTTGGGTTAACCAAAGTAGGCAGCTACATTCTACACAGCTGCTTGGTCACTCCTCCCCAGCAGGATGTGGGAGAGAATCGGAAGGTTAAGAGTGAGAAAACCTGTGGGTTGAGATAAAGACAGTTTAATAAGCAAAAGGAAAAAAAATAATAAAACCCAAACAAGTAGTGCAAAATAGCAATCATTCACACCCCACCAACCAATGCCCAGCCAGTCCCTGAGCTATGGCCCCTTAGAAATGCCCACTCCCCAGCTTTTATTGTTGAGCATGCCATACAATACGGAATATTTCCTGGGTCAATTGGCATCAGGTGTCCCTCCCAACTTCTTGTGCACCACCAGCCTACTGGCTGCAGGGACAGCATGAGAAACAGAGGTGGCCTTGATGCTGTGCAAGCACTGCTGAGCAATAGCTAAATATTGGTGTGTTACCAACACGGTTTTGGACAATCCAAAACACAGCCCCATGCCAGCTGCTATGGAGAAAATTAATTCCATCCCAGCCAGAACCAGTACACTGTGTCAGCAAACATAAAACATGAAAAACATATCTGATGCCACTGCAGGGACAGCAGGCAACAGGGATCTGTGTAGGGCAGTACCATCTCCCTTTTCTTCTAGTAAAATCCCTGTCTGGATTACAGCATTAATTTCTACACGTGAGTGCTCAGCCTTTAATTAGAAGATCAGAGGGATCAAGAGGGCAAGAACAAATGGCTGCTTTTATAGTGGGCCTGGGTCCATTAAAGCTTTGAGCAAGAAGAGAGGCATGTGTTTGTTTCTGAATTGCAGCCAGGTTGATTTAAACACTACTGTGAGGACTCTTGGTGACTGCAGCCCAGCGCTGTGATGCAATGCGAGTCCAGTTACTGCTCAGCACCTGGCAGCTGGCAGCAGCTCTCAGGTCCATGGGCCAGGAGCTCTGGGCTAAAATGTCTCAAATGTCAAGGAGTAAAACTGGGAAGCGAAATAAATTTAAAGCACCTCAGAGCTGAGTTGGGAATGGGGGAAAAGCTCCAAATCTTTCTTTACTTAATGTAAAGGTCGGGAAAGTTATGTACTCATATCCTCTTCTTCACAAGGAGGGGATGTTTTGCCTAGGAGATATAATGACTAAGGACTGCTGAGGTTGAGACACGATGAAAGATATGAACTCTGGGTCTCACCTGTGATGAAGCTCAGCTGGAGAGGGGTAAAGGGATCAGGCTTATGAGAGGGGCTGCTTTGCCAAGAACTGCCTTTGTGTGTATTGACTGTCAGCAATGACTCTGCAATTGCTCTGAATTACAGCCAAGTCCTCCAGCATGAAAAAACGAACTCTACAGTATGGAAGAGCTCTTCTGCAAGGCTGTAAGTGCAAGTGTTAAAAGTGCTAAAATGTATCTTTGAAGGCTTGACTGGAGAGTCTCCGTTCTGAAGAGTGTGGCCATGATTTTCTTGAATTCAGGTCTGTCTGGCAGGATGCTTAAGATTTTTCACTTTGTTCCTCTGCAAAATTGTGTCCAGCACATGATGATGGTGTCTATCAGAGACACAGCACTAGTAGGCTTTGTTTCACGGTAGAAGTAGGATAGAGAGTGACTCCTTTCTGTTCCCATGAAGAAAAGCAGAAGGAACATCATTATTGAGAAGGGTGTCCTAGTTTCCAAAGAAATTATATGCTATCTGTTTTTACTTGATATGAAAACTTGCAAGGCTTGTCTCAATGGATAAAGAAGACAGTATTTTGGCACCTGGACAATCTGCATGTGTTGTCTTTCCCTCAAATGCTTTCTTTGGTGATGTTAGCAAGCCACCCTTTTTCATCTATAGGCATAAGCCTATTAACAGTAATGATTCACTTGTAAGTACAAGACAAGGCTTTGATTCCAAAATGTGTAAGAATGAGAGACTTAACCCCACATTAATAACCACTTTCCAGAAGCACATCTGGCAGAATATAACCCTTAGTTAAGTTTTAATTCTGTCACAAAGAGTTTTGCACATGGTTACCACCCCCTGCATCGCTAATGCAAAGCAGTTGTGTTGTATGTGCTACTACTGGGGGAAACAGTAGTGAAGAGGCCCAACCATGTGGATTCTGCTGTTGTGTGGAAGGTCTTGGAATAGTCTTGGCTCAACTGCAAGCAATTAACATTAAAAACACACTGAAACATGCTGTTGGGAAACATCATTCTTTCCAGACTTGCCATTGCTCTGAGCCACTCTCAGAGCCTAATTTTATAGTGCCTCCTGTGTGTCTTCAGAGGCTGGTCTCAGAGCATCAGCAGTTGTTGGAAAGGGAGGCTTTTCTCCCTCTCTGCTCCAGGAATTTTTTAATGCTATTCAAGCAGGAGAGTATTTCCAAACCCCCACCTTTGGAGAAATGTTTGGACAGTGTTTGTCACTGATGGAGAAACTGTTTTTCTAAAGATCAGTTTAACAAGCACTGTTTTCAAGTGTTTACCCAAAGCGCACATGGGTATGAAGAACATCATTGCTTGCCCCGTGAGCTTTATTGTTTTAGTGAAGGTGTTTAGCTTGTGATTGTGTGTACTGAAACAAATCCCTGCCTCAGTGGAGAAAAATATTTAGATGGCGAGGGGAACTACACTATGGATCAGAAAAACAATGGGACTGTATCACATTCCGCAGCTGCAAATATAGATGCAAAACATGCCGCTCTTTCCAGTGTATGTTTATACACATAGGGCAAAATTCCCATTGAGTGCATTTGCAGCCTGGGCTTTTCTAGCTGTATTTAGGACATTAGACACTGGACTTTTTTTCTCTCTTGTTTCAGAGACAAAGCACTGGCCTTCTGCTGTTAGTAAACCTAGCATTTCCATCTTTACCTTAGCTTTCTACACCTCTGAAATAATGTGTACTAGTGGATGTGAATTTTTATATATGCATATTATAGCATTTGAGTGGGCTAGCCATTCTGGCCTGAGATGCGAGTTTCCTAACTGCCTCACCATGAGCTGTACTGCTGCAACACCTCAGCTGTCTGTTGGGAAGCAGACCTAGCAGTAAAGCACTTTCAGGAAATGCTCCAAGGTGTGAGAGCACCAAGGCTAAAACACAGCAGCTGTGGGCGGTAGAGAGGTATTTGCATAAAACATCTAAGCTCTGCTTTATTTTGTGCTGTTTGAACAAGTGCCTTCTCAAAATAGGGGAAAATTGTAGACCCAAAGGCAAGTGGTATTGAAAAATCTGTTTCATTTTCCTGTTTCTCAAGTGTAGAAAAATACTGCTGCTACAGGATCTAGAAACTCTGAATTAATAACAGCTTTTTTTTTACAAACAGCAGCTTTCCCTTGCCCTATCACCCAGCTAAAAGGAAGTCCAAAACAGACTGCATCGGTCAGTAGGTATTTTCTTGTCTTTCAAATACTGGGACTATTTCCAAGCTAACACAGTCACTCTGCTCGCCTACCTCAGAACTTGCCTGTAATAGTGAAAAAACAGGGAGCTGCCCCTGTCTGGATGAGTGGGTAGGCTGAGTGAGAGCATCATGTAGTCAGGGAGTTCATATGTCCAGAGGCCAGGCCACCTTTCCTTTACCTCATCCATACAAAATCCCAATACACCGCTGTGTAACAGGCAAGGAAAAGAGAGATCAGGAAATTACATCTAGTCAGGTGCCTAAGAAATAATTTCTAACTTACTTTACAACTACTGCTGGACACAAGGGTTTGCATGTCTGAAGAGCTAGAAGGAAACTTCAAAATTATCATTCTGCCTTGCTTGACATGTCAAGAAATCAGCAAACTGCTGGCCTGCAAATTGCTCCAGATTGAACTTGTACCTATTCAGCCTTTGTTAGTGTAGTGGTAACATGCCTGCGATACGTAATGTAGTGAACGGAAGAGGGCTTCATGAGCATAAGAGGAGCCCTTGATTTAGTTCTTGGCTTAGTTAAACTACTGGAGTAATCTTATCTGAGACTGATGTCTTGTGGTCTTTGCTTATCTATAAATAACACAGGGGAGTTCCTCCATGACAGAATTAGTCTTGCACTCTGTGCTTGTCTGAAGAGCATGAGTGAGACAGGAATTCAAGATAACAAGAGCAATGCATACTTTCACACAGGTCCTGGGAAGAAATGCATCCAGGGGACTGAAGCATGTTCAATCCTGTAATGAAAAACTATATGTAACAAGTTTAATTCTTGTATCTCCTAGCTGCGTGCATAATGTGTGTGTTTTCCATTCTTTCTGAAAAATGATTTGATATAGTATTTTAAGATGGAGACTTAATGTCAAAGTGAGTTGCATGAATATGTTGAAGAAACAGTTCCACAGAAAATAACTTAACGTTCCTAATTATATTTCTCTGTTAAGCTTGGGTTTAGAATCAATATATTAAGAAAAAAAAAGGTTATTTGATGGTGTAGGTTTCTCTGAAATATGAAAGTACAGTTGCACCACTAGATGGTAGCCTTGCTTATTTCATTGTCACCTCTGTCGCCTCTTTCCTACTTTTCTCTGCAGCAAGAAACAAGTTTCTCAAGAGATGAGATCAATCCATACTCTATCCCCCTACCTGGACTAACCCTTAAGTAAAATGCTGGCATACAGAAGAAAGCAGGGGGAGAAATTATCAGCTTCTGCCAGAGCCCTGTGGGGCACAGTCCGTGCCGCGGCAGCGCCTGCAGACCTGAGGACGGTCGGGTGCAGAGGGTTACTTGCCATGGAGACTCCTGCGGGCAGTCATTCCTTGGTGCAAAGTCGGGTGAACTTTGACCAAAACAAAGTTGCAGTCATAGTTCAAACACAGGAACAGCAAGATGATGATGAAATTATTTTGGTATGAGCTGATAATATAGAAAGGCCTCTTTTTTCCCTGTTACAAATGCTGTTTCACAGGATGTTTGTGTCTCATGTACAAAGGCAATTAAGTGCTCTGTATCAATTCCTGAAGGCCACGACTGCAAGAACTATTAATTGTACTTGGAAAGTTAACACATTAGATCACTCTAAACCAAGAGTATTTGATGAGACTCTCTAAGCCTAGGCAAGCAGTACATCCACTTGGAAATGGTCCTGAGAAGTCTGAATGTATTGAGCGACTGTCCATTTAGGATGTATATGAAATTCCTTATTTAGTTTCCCCAACACTTCATTTTTATGACTCCACTTACTACACTGCAATCCGAAGTGCATTATATAGACTATGTAACCAAGTGTTAGTCATTATGTTAACCACATGGCAAAAACCACAATGCAGTGCTTTGTCATTGAAGGAATGTGAATTTATGAGTATCTTGCCTGGCCATTTCTGTTAGGGAAATATATTAATAGGCTATTCACTAATAATATCAGGTAACCTGATTGTTGTGTTGCATCTCTCCAATACATAAAGTGCAAATTCCAGGGAGAGTTCTGGCCTTCAAAGCATAAAAGCTTTCCTTCCTGTTGGATGATGTGCTGTGTTTAAGAGGGAAGCACCCTGGTTTACAAATGCTGGAATTAGATGAATCACATTCAGAGTCTCAGGAGGTCGTCAGTGCTTCCAGAACCAATTGTGATGTCACAATTCCATTACAGATCATCAAAATATTACAGATCATCATTTGGAGGTGTCGCAAGCCGATACTGGGGGGCTACTGGAAAAGAAGTTTCCCACAGGAGGCTCTTCTTGGAGCTTCATCATAGTTCTGCATCTAAAAATATAAACTAAAATGCAAGCTTTAGCTTATTAAAGTGTTGTTCTTTTAAAACAAATTATGATATTAATTCACATAAAATTTTAAGACAAATGGAAAAATCTGGGTACTATTACAAACAAGAACAATACATTTAAGTTACTAGGTATTGAAGTATAATTTCCAGTATTTCTAATGAAGGATTATCTATTCCTATTCATCTTAATTATTTATTTTAATTGTACTCAGTTCATGAGCATTCTGCTGTTATCAGGAGCATAGTTGCAAAGCCAGGGAACAAAATACCAGAATACTAGAATGCATAGGAAAAATAATCCCTTCTAGATAAATAGATTTGCCATTATTAAACGGTGCAATGAACTTTTAAGTATGCTTGGGCACTTAAGTAGGATTGATAAATGTGTTTTTGTTTAAGAGGAGACTGGCCATTTCATAGTTGTAATAGTCTTTGCCCTCCTTGTGTCTTTGGTCACTCGGATGCTCATTACGTAACTTTTGAGACCCACCAGACCGGCTGCTTGGGGCACTATGCTGGAACCCAGCACCCTTCACTGCTCCACGACCAGAGCACTTGGCTGATCAGCTAGGTCAGTGTCTAATCCACCTCCGTGTTCCTACTGGAGTCCCTATCCAGTGTAAAAAACAACCCATCCTTCTAGGCAGGCTTCCAAACTTACATGGCTCTCCGGCTGCCGCC
>NW_009970716.1:2830025-2852496 GCF_000747805.2 Chaetura pelagica
GTGGCCGAAGTGCCTCTAGAAGTAGCTTTTTCGGTTCGGTTGGTTTGTTGTAGCGGGCTGTGCGAGCTCAGCTCCGGGGTTGGATGGTCCTCGGGGATCGCGGGCAGGGCTGCGAGCGGGAGGGTGCGAAAATGAGGGACTCGGAACAAAACGTGGGCCCCGTTTGATGCCACTTGAAGTTCTCAGGAATTAGCTTGGGTCCCATGACGGCAGCAAAGCTGCTTCTCGTTGCGGCCAGAGAGAAAATTATTTCGGACAGATAAAATGGAAAGTGTAATGGTTTGTATTTGTGCTTAATTGCTTTGCGTGCTCGTCTGCAGTGTTTTATAATGCTAGGCTTCTGCTTGCTGTGGAGGGTAAGCGCAGGCCTGTTCTTTAAGCACAAAATAACTAAAACCAGTAAAAGGAATCTGCACTGATGATGGACTGGCAGGCTTCGTGCACCGTGGATGCTGTTGTTAGCTATATAGGATAACGGCATCTGCAGTGGGTTGTGCAGGATAACAGCATCTGCAGCAGGTTCCAGTGTTTCACCTCAGATCTGCTGTGTTGCCCCAGAAGCAGAGGTCGGGGCTGGTGCTGGGCTGCGGCAGGCTGGCTGTGTCCCTCGGCTCCCAGGGTCTTTCTCCAGTTTGTTCTAAATCTCGCGTGTCATCCTGCCTACATCTTTTGCTCTAGTGCTTTCTCAAAGCTTGAATGAGTTGTCTGTCTGGTGTTTAAAACTATTTTCTGTTTGCATAATTGTGTTTGGTTAAAGTAAGTGTGCAAATGTCTTAACATTTAAAGGGAGAGACATCCTCTTACATTGACCTTGGGACAAAATCGTGGCTGATCAACTGGAACAGGCTTGTTGACTGTGGGTATTTTTGTTCTTCCTTTACAGTGATGAGTGTTTGTTGGAGTACATTTTGGCTTATATATTTTATTTTATTTTTTGCCAGTTATGGGTGATCGAGATTTAAAAGGGTTCTTTGGGAGGAACAACAGTTTTATCCTGTGTTATTACGAATACATTGCTTGATTGTAACAAGGAGGAAGATTCTTGGCTCTGAAATGGTGTGAGTGAATGTGCCCTTCTTGGTGAAGGAGATATCTAAGCAGTAGATCACAACAGTATGGGAATAATTTCCTAGGAGAGAGGATACATGCTTTCAAAACCTGGATTGTTTCTCTTGTTTTTCAGTTCTACAACTATGTTTGGAACAGTGACAAAAATGGTCATTTTTGGTGGGGCATTGGGTGGACTCTGCTGTGCCCTCTGTCAGGAGGGACCATGACTTGCTTAGGAGATGCCTGCAAAGCCTGGGGAAAGCTGCTACAGGGTTTGAACTGAAGAGAGTGGTGACTTTAGGAGCTAGTTAGGGAGGAATTTGAGCACTTGAGATTGCCTACTTAAGGATTTTTTTTTTTAGCAGAGGCTGCGAAAAACTAAAATGAATCCTGCTATTTGGTAGGTAATCAATTGATTTCATCTGTCAGATGGCGTATCTCTGCGCTTTGGAAGCTCTGATCTAGGATGTGCAGTCACACTTGAACAAATAATCCATGTTGAAAATGAAATATACCATATTTACATCCTTCACTGGTGGAGGATCAGGTTTTGCTTCTGTTCCCTTCTGTGAGCAGGGAGATTCTCCTCTGGGAACAGCATAGCAGGAGATGTGCTGGGTGCATTAGCTTGTAACTGATGAAGCTGCTGCTGTCCTACTGCCGTGGAGAAAGTAAAGGAGATGGTGGAGCATGTTAGGCCAGGATACTGGAAGGAGGGGTGGTCGGATGGGTGTGAGCTTCTGGGGGCTGCCAGGCACAGGTCCTCTTACCTGTGCTGTTGCTGGGACAGGTGCAGAGAGGGGCTGGGGGAAGGAAAAGCCATTTTTTCTGGAGGAGACAAGGAAAGCCTGGCTTGTTTAGCCTAGCAAATGAGGCCTGAGAACGGATATGATTGCAATCTGCAAATACAGCAGGGATATAAACACTAGAAAGGGAGAGGAGCTTTTTAAGCTAAAGAACAATGTTGGCACAAGAACAAATGGATATAAACTAGCATGAATAAACTTAAGCTGGAATTTAGACAGTTTGTTCCCTAAATGGAGTAAAGTTCTAGAACAACCTTCAAATGGGAGAAGTGGGAGAAAGCCCCCTAACTAGCTCCTGAGAATATATTGAGGAAGTTTATATCATGTGCTTGGCTGTGACGGTAGGAGACAAGGCTTGGTGACTCAGGAAAAGCTTTTCTCTATGTATGAATTAACTGAATATACGTTTTCTGCACTACTGTTTCTTTCTTTTAACATCTGACATTCAGAACTGTCACAAAAATAAAATGCGAGCTTTAGAATTTGTATTGCTACTTAGGGTTGCTCTGTGCTTAGTGGCCACTTTCTGAAATGTCATGAAAGTTAGTTTTTTTCACCTCCAAAATAATAGCAGCTTAACAGCTGCATCTAATTGTGTGGAAGTTCCTTTTTCTTTTAAGTCAAAACTGTGCAAAAGGAGACTATATGTAAGTGTGTGTGAGATGTTTGAGCTTATTATCCTTTGGATTAAAAAATGAATGGCAGAACAAAATCTTCTCAAAAAATATTTTTTTGGGAGGCTGTACAGCAGACCCAAATGGTGTGAACTGAGGCCAGCGCTCCAAGCTATGTTGTGACTGCAGAACTTGAATAAATTAAATTTAAAGGAAATTTGAAAACAAGTCTGGTTGTGCGTGGACTTTGTCTCATTTGGTGTTATGCAGAAGAGGTGAGAGTTCCCTAGTGTGGTAGTTGCAGTAGCTGAACTTGAACAGAAGTTTGTAGTCTGTTTAAAAATATTGTTTGTGCAACAAAGAATGCAACCAGCTGCAGATGCTATGTAGTGGGTCCTGTGACTGTCAGGATTACCTGACTGCTTGTAGGAGATGTAGTGAGTAGGAAATGAAAGAGCAGCTGTGATGGGCCAAACCAGGGGTTCTTCTCTGTAGCCCATTATGCTGCGTGGACTCGAACAAGCCATGTGGTGGCTGGTTTCATATTCAAGCAGGACCTTGGAGATGCCCCTGAGTGCTTCTTCGTTTTTGTCTTGCCCTGTGACAGGAAGTGGTCTCTTGCTATCAGGAGGGATGAGGCTCTTGCTGGCTGACTTACACTTAAGGCTAATCTGTTGCCTGCTGAAACCAAATGGGAGAAAATTAGTCAAGGAGAGGTGAAAATTGTGGTGCATTTCAATGGATGTGCTCCATTGACTGTATGACTCACATCCTTTTTGCAGAGAAAAGGAGACCTCAGGACTAATCTAATGCATGAGAGTGTAGTAGTTCTTCTGGCTTCTCCAAAGCCTCTTCCTCATCTTGTGGATGTTGTTTTGATTTATGGTTTTCCTATCTGTCAGCTTATGAAGGAAAGAGATGATCTTGCCAGCCTTCTGCTGCCCCTCCCTGTCTGAGCTGGCTAGAGCTCTGTGAGCTGATGGGCTCCAGACTTGATGGGCATGATCCCAGCACCTCTGTGCCTGTTTCTATTTCCTTGTCTTGTTATGGGTCTGGGCAGAGGACTAGTTGCTGCTGTCCCTGGGGCTTCAGGGAGCAGAGGGTGCTGTTTCTGTGTGGTGTTTCTGTGGCTTTAGTTTTTTGTTTTTGTTTTTTTTAATCCTTCACCTTCAAACTGCTCCCTTTTAAATCTGTTGTCTTCTGCAACCATTCCCCCCCTTCCTTGTAAGCAGATGCTCAAGGAAAAATAAGAACAGGGTGACCTTATTCAAAACCTCCTCTGTAGATGCTCTTTGAGCTTCTCTCTGGCTGTTCTTTTCTTGGACTATCTAGAGCTGGGTAAAGCCCTACCCTGTTTCAAAACATCTGGTGCCTTTAAGTTCTGAGTGCTTGGTCACAGCCTTCTGGTACCTCACTGCATCCTCCATGGCCTTTGGCCAGGAGTGCTGCTTGTCTGTGGCTCTGCTTCTGGTTGTATGAAGAATTCCCTCCTTCTGCTTGTTTTCAGCTGATGTCTTTCATTTGGTGATTCTTATGTGGCAGAGGTAGTTAGTAATTCTGCCAATCATGTGCTGGGCCATCTGATATAAACAGTGTTCCAACTGTATTCTTACCTAGCAAGGTTGGACCAGATGATCCTTGAGGTCCCCTCCAACCTGGAATTCTATGATTTTTTAGGCCTCTCTCTTCCTAATCAAGTTTGCTTTTGACCTGCCTGAAGTGTTGCCTACTCAGATATGCCTTGTACATAGGCAATTCCTGACTGTGACCATCCCTTTCCAGGAATCTATCCCAGTTCCACATGTCCTTTTAGCATGGAAGGATCAGGACTATATACAGTTTTCAAAATGTAACTGACTTTTTGTGCTATACAGTGGCAAATCCATGTTTCTCTTTCATTCTTAATGATTTGTAATGTTTGGTATGCTTTCTGGACTGCTAGTGAGTTAATTTCATGAATCTGTGAAATTATAATATCAAGATGTTGCTCAGGAGTGTGGTCAGTTTGGAATCTCTCAGTTATATATAGCCATGGTTGTGCCTTTTCCATGTGCAACTTATATTTCTTGTGTTTATTTGTGTTAGCTTTTCTCTGCAACTTTATTGACTCAGTCTCCCAGGATTGTCTGCAATTCCTCATGTCCTGGCCTTCTTTCTAATAATATATATATATATAATCATCAGCAAACTTCCTTCACTTGCTGCTCATTCCCCTGTATTACATGATTGTGTCCAGCACCAAAGTCTGACCATGAGTCTCTGCTGAACTTCATTGGTGAGTTCTGTTCTTTTCAAGAAGAGAATTTGCTCTTACCCACATTGTGTTTCTATTTTTAAGCCATCTTTCTCTCCACATAGGAGACCTCTGTTGACCTAGTTTTCTCAAGAAAGCCCTTAGTTTTTGGTAAGGAACTCATTTGGAGTCCTTTGGAAATTTAGATAGGTCAGAATGAATGGATGTACCTTGTCCATACTTGGCACCTTTGAAGAACTTGGGTTTGTTAGCCAGGGTTTCTCTATGTACAAACATACTGAGCCTTCTCCAGCAGACTGTTTATCCAAGTTACAGAATTCTCTCATTTTATCATTAGCATCAGTTGAGTTAATTATTTGCCCAGTAGAGTTGTTAGGCTTTGCAACTCGTTACTTCCCTGGATCCCTACTGAGATCATTCTCTTTATTCACTTTCCATTCATCTTTGGACACAGATGTCTCAAGTGGGATGTTGCAGAGCTCTGGCAGAATTTTACCAAAGCATTGCAAAGAACACCCTGGGATTGCTAAAGGACGCTGGTCTGAGAGGTCCTGGTTGCCTAAACCTTTTGCCAAGGGTATAAGGACAGACCCTGCAGCAAGGTGGCTGGAAATGAATGTAGGAGTCTGCCCTGACAAAGACAGCAGGCACTTGGTCTCCATCACCTGCAAGTTGATGAATAGATCTGGCATGGGGTTTTTTATGCTTTAAAAAGATCATACTCGTTTTAGCATGAGATCTAAGGTGAACCGTTACGTTCTGTCTCGTACCATCAAATCAGTTTTTTTTCTTTAAAATGTGCTGAGCTTCTATCTTTCCTGAAAATGTGATATTTGTTTGGGTAAGCGTTTAGATGGTGGTTTTTACTGCTGAGCAAACTTTACATCTGTGTATAGCACTGATTAGTGCCTTTTTAAAGTGGTCTACATAACAATTAGGATGATTAACTAGATGCAGATTTCTGCCTTTATCAGTAGTCTGCTGCATTTTATACTGAACACTTATCTTGCATGAATTAAGTCGGATGCAGTTTACTCTAGAATGTTCATGAATGTAAACTACTGACTTGAGTAGTAGTTTGTTAGGAGTAATAATGTGTGACAGAGAAAGGCTTAGAATAAGATAAAATATATACATTTTTGCTTCTGATCTCAATACTGCGTAGCCAGTGTCTGTAATTCTGGTTTGTATTACCTTATGGGTAATGCTGCTGCTCTTAAGTCTGCCAGGAGTTTGCTTAAAGCACTTATGTTTGCCAGTTTAATCTTTTGGACTTACCAATTTAAAAGCCTGTGCTAAAATCTCCGTGGTGTCCTCCTGTAGGTATTCCAAAATAGAGTTGTAACCCACTGATGTAGTCATCTAGTTCTTATTGGTTGACTGTCCTCCTTTTCTGTAGAAATCTACCAGAAGACTTTCTCTCTTTCCTTTGTCTTCCTTGCTGTATTATATTGCACCCTAGGTAATATATCCCAGCAGACAAGCATCAGCTCTGCCTGCCCTTGGGAAAACCCTCCTGGAAGCACTAGACATGCTTTGCTGAGATACGCTTTTAAACAATTTTGTGCTGTGTTTAGTTCTTTTGATGAAGGTTGTTGGTTTTTTGTGTTTACTGCAAGTGGAGTTTAATTTTCAAAGGCACCAAAATGAACATTTCTAAACTACTTCTGCAGATTTCAAGTGTGGAATATGTGTTTAAAAATACCCCTTGGCTTTGATATTAGTGTGTTTCACACAGGACCCTGTTAGTCACAACTGATTTTTTTTTTTTATGTCTATTAGCAAGTTACGGAGGGAGGTTTCCTGGTATAGTTACTGTGCATAAAGGACCGATTCCAAAGGGAAGGAAGCTGGCAGGCACTAAGTGTTCCCTACCTTTATGAATTAACTTGTTTGAACAGAAGAAACTACTGTAAACTTTACATATTTTGTTGTTGTCTGTTGTAGAAACATGCCATTCCTTTGCAGCATTCTTAGGCTAGAACACCCTCCAAGCAATTACTAAATGGAAGTAATTTGGTGTGAGTAATATTGGCACAAATCAGTTAAACCTTTATCGGAAATCTTATAATTTCTCAGATGGGCTGGAGGAAGATGCAGCAGAGGTGCTTACTGGGCACTTGCTAATTTGGCAAATGAGGAGCTTGACATTAAGCCATCCTATGTACTTAATATAGAATTTTATTATAAGGAGCTGGAAGCAGTAGTTTGGGTAAATATGAAACTAATTAATTACTCTTGTGTTTACATTTGCCTAGTTAATTCTATTTGTAAAGAGGATTATTAGAATGTTTCTTAGCAAGGTATTGAGATGTGTAGCTATGGAGGAAGCTGTGCAGAGAACCAATGTGAAATGTGAAAAGAAATTGCAAGGAAGAGAAATGAGGAGGAGGGTTGCTCTTACATGGAAAATTCAGCGCTTGCTGGATTAAATTAGGATTTAACTGCAGCATAATGGAAAGATAGCCTAATTAGGTTAAATGAGTTGAAGATATACATATAGGACATATCTGTGAACTTACAGAAAGATTAATTTGGAAGAAAATCCATTAGGGGACTTGGATGTTTGTGATACACATGGTACTAAGGAAACCTCCAGCACTATGTGATGACCTTGTCTCATCAGCATCCTGTGTGTATCTTCTGTGAGCAGGAGAGGCAGGATCTTCATGTGATTGTTAATCCTTGATATCTGCCTGGGTGCAAAAGCGTGCTCTTTGGGGAGCATGTTGACCTTACCAGGCCAGGCACCCAGGTGGAGTGGCGTGCTGGGGATATCCATGCAGTTTATCATGGGGAAACTTGTTTACCTGTGAACTGGCTGTTGTCCTGATGTGTGCTGTCTAAATCACTGTAGTGGTTGATGCTGGTCAGCATAGAGAGACGCTAGGGTGAAAGTATTAAGATGGAGTTAAATTTTGTAACTGTCTGTAATAGAACGCTGAAAGTATTTCAAAGAAAATTAATTCATGCAGAAATTTACTGCTGCTTTTTCTTCTCTCTTGAAAGCTTAAATGGCCATTTTTCTTGGATCTATAAAGCTCTTTTCCTCTGAAACAGGAAAATGTATGAAATAGGCATCAGGCAAAATCTGTGTTACCATACCAGGAAAGTCTGAGGTCTGTTTTAATGTCTTAAAACATCTGGGGAGAAACCCAGCTGCTAGGATAGAGTCCAGTGCGATAGTAATGGAGTGGATATCTGATCTCCAGGGAGGCAGAGGGGTGCTGTGGAACTGATGTGTCTTGGAAAAGAAAACCTAGTGCTAGTAGAGGGACTGTGCCGTAGCACTAGCCCTCATTCTGCCTTTGTCTCCTTCCTCTTCTTGCTGCAGCTGTGCCCTCTGGTCTGCCATACCACAGAGACTGCCTGTAATGGTCCCACATTGCTTCAGTCTTGTTGCTGAAGGAGAGTGCGAGAGTCTGGGAGAGAAGTGTTCACCCCAGGCATGGAGGAAGCGTGGTGGGAAGCTGTGCTGGCCTTGTCAAGCCCACTGGCCCAGATGGTGGGGAGCTGCGAGGTGGTGCGACCATCACTGGTTGGCTTCTTCCTGTCACTGCAGTGGGAGTGGGGTGGACCCTGGAACTGCAGGCTCTGAAGCCTATTAAAAATGTTTATAGATGAAAACTCTGTCTTGATTATATATATATATTTATATACACACACACAAACATCCTGATGATGATAGTGCGTCGTGGGTGTGTGCTTGTGTAAACTGCCAATACCTCATCCACATTTTCTGTTAATCCTGGCTAACAAAACAGCATCGTGCTCTGTTACTTACTGTTAAATTCACATTTTTAGAAGAAATTGAAATACTAAAAAAAAAATAAATAACCTTTTAAGAAATTAAGTTTTACTCTAATTTTTTTTTTTTCCAAAAGTGAAGGTATAAAAGCATAAAAATACAGCAGAAATTAAATATATACTGATAGGTAAAGAGAGAGGGAAGGGTTATAAAGATAATTTCACTTGAATCTGAAAGATAGTGAAAATTGCCTGCTTGGGAAATAACGCATATGTTTGGAGTCCTGATTGCCTTTTTTTTTGTTGTTGTTTTGTTTTTTTTCTTACCACACTTTAAGAAACAGTGAAACATCATGAGAACCATCAGTAAAGGGAGTGGCTTAATTAACACATCCGTTTATGAAAAGCTGCATGCAGCCAGGCAAAAAAGGTGTTTTTTTGGAGTTTGAGGTTCATCAGCTTAAACAGCTACCAAACATAAGAAAAATGTTTGACAATACTTGTGTATTTGAGAAGAGAGTCATTAGAAAAGAAAAATGTTTTCAATTCTTTGATGTTTGCTTCTCAGAAGTGTTTGAAATTGGATATATTGTTAGATAAGTTTGTAGGCTGGTAAGATGACTACCCAATGTTAAGGAAATACGTGGCGACAAAGGCATGTTGGCTTTAAACGTGCAGTTAATTAAGAAGATGCGAGAGCTGCAAGCAAACCATGCTTGACTATATAAATGTGTTAACCTTATTTTTATAATCTTGGCATGCTGTTACATCAGCATTCATCTAACTGCATTTTTTTTGCCAATTCTTGGCATGTGTAAACTTTTTCAGTAAAATACCCTGTATATTTTCCTTTGATGCAAGTATGGATTTAAACTTGGGTAAATATAGTAGTCCTATTATGCCAAGATATAGGAGGTTTTTTGGTAAAGGCATGTGGGTGGTTAGGGACCAGTAAGCCTTTTTCTGAAAACCAGTATAGATATGTCCTAATGTGATAAAAATGGTGCTGTTGGTGAGGGAAGCTGCGTAAGTGGTTGCTGGGAAATGTCTTTGCACCCTAGCAGCATGTTGGTATTGTGAGGCCCTTCCACTGAAGTGTAGCTCTAATGGAAGACCACACAAAATTCAGGTATTCTCATAGAAGGGGTTTAAACCCGGAGATTTAAATGAGCAGACCCCCCCCTCCCAGGCTCTGAAGAGGCACCAGGGTCGCTGAATGGCCACTTGCCATCCTGTAGCACAGAGCTTCGGTCTGCTGCTGCCAAACCAGAAGGTAGGAGTGCTGGCTGGCTGGAAAACATTTTGTGGGATTTATCCAAAATAAATAGCTAATTTTACATGGGTGAGGCTGAAATTCTTCAGCTGCACCTCCTTCTACGGCAGAAGAGAAACCTGCCTTCCTTGCAATGTTTATCCAATTTTTTCTGCATGTACAAAGTAAAACTAGTATTTTCCTAAATTTAAAGCTTGGTTTTTCCTTCCTTGAGTTCTCATGGATGTCTAGATCAATACCTCTTTGAAAATTCATTTGAAGACAGACAGCCCAAACTTCTCTGAACCTCCCCAAAAGGTTCATATTGAGGCATTTGGCTCGCTTCTGTGCTTCTGCATAGTCCTCAAAGTCTATGTATAGAGCTGGAAAAAATAACACTCAATCTGCTTGTCAGTATTCCAGTTTTCACTAGGACTTAGATTAAGAAATATGAGCTTCTTCTATAAGTCAGAAATTCGAGTTTGTAACCCATTAATTTTTTGCCCTGTAAATCCTATTACTCCCAGAAAGCTGTTAAGGTACATCTCTGTAAGTCCTGAGGATGTTTTAAATCTGTGGATTATTTAAGCAACTCGTGTACCGAGGCTTAAAATAAGTCTGCTAACCCACGCATCATGCCAGCGGTTGAACTAGGAGTGGACAGTGTGGAGTTGATTTGGGAGATGCTGAGTAACTTATCCATCCATCTTCAAACCTTACCAGTGTTGAGCTTTAGCTCCTGCTACCTATACTGATTTTGCTGCTGTATATGGATGGAAAATTCACTGGATGCTGATGTTTGTATGAGTATCATTACTTCTATCAAACTAATTAAGTATATGCTGGTTGCACAGCTGCATCAAGCTCTTGTAGGGCATTCTTGCTTAGGCATATGGTATTAGCATGTTCTGAGTCTTCTCTGCTGCTGAATATGAATACTTGAGAACTACCACAAGCAGCCAGTGTTCAAGCAGGGAACTGGGCTTTCCCCATTTTGACTGTGTTCTTTGAACTGAGTGTGCAAGCAAAAGCTTTTGGCATGGGTAAACGCAATGCACTGTTATGACAGGATGTGAAGCTGCCTTGCAGAAGGTGAGCTTGAAAGGAGGTTTTGAAACTCTAGACCCATCATGATAGAGTATTAAGCTAAATTTGTGTGGATTTCAAAAACTGATGGAGGAGGTGCTCTATGGAGAGTGACACACATACCCTGTGATTCCAAAATGAAGATACTGGTGCTTCTAAAAGCTGGCTCAGGAAAGGCATTTGCCAGAGGGCTCAGGTGGAGACAGGAGCTAGCACATAAGTAGATGAAGAGGAATTTAAGTTACGTGGAGAAGTTAGATGGTGAAATGTGCTGCAAAATGTAAAATAGGCCTAAATTAGGCACTAACCTTGAAATAAAATTCCTCTATGGAGCAGTGGAGAGGCATACTATGTACTAAGTACAATACAAACTCACTAAACATTTTGTGGGCTTCTTTTTTTCCTCCCTTTGTCTATTTTAAGAATAGGCCTCGGTTTGTCCTGAAAGATTCTGAAAGTTCCTGAATTTGAGAATAAACATGTCACAGAAGCTGAAGTTTGGGTCTAGGAGTTTAAAACACAAGCTATGTTCCTTGGCATTTTCTTGGCCATTCCTAATGTAGTAGCATCTAACTTTTATTATTTCTAATTCAGAAGTGTAAGCAAACTCAAATGCTTTCGCAGTGCAACAGTAAGTTTTAGAGGGCCATGAGAGACCCTGTGCAAAGCTTGTCACTGCTTACTGGTACAAATGGACAATAAAAAATTGTGTTTTCCAAAGTGTTGCCAGTTGAACGTGGCAGGCTCATGGATGAGCTGTGTTTCTATCTCTCAAAAGCTTTGGGTGAAGGAACCTTTTCTTCCAAACACAGCAGTGCACACATAAATGCTTTGCTCTTCTGGAGGCTGATACAATCTGAGGTAGAAATATCTGCATGTTATGTGGAAAACAATAGTAAAATTATTAGAGCTTTTGAAATGGGTGTTTTCATAGTTGTTAGCCGTGATTAGAAAGCACCACAATATCTTAAGCTCAGTAAAATGCTTAAACGTAAAGCAAAACTGTTCCATTAAAGGACTTTCAGTTGTGGAGAGTTTTGCAAGGTGAGAGTAAAGCATCTGGAGCAGATTAGTTTTACTGAGTGGCTGCTGAAGTTTGACAGGCAAAGCATTGTAGTGCAATAACAGTGTGGGTTTGATCCACTCTGATGTGGAGCAGGTATTTAAAAAAAAAAAAGTCAACTCAGTTGGGAAATCTAATGCTGTTATCTTAAGAGGCACCAGAGATGGCTTTAGAAATTGAATTGTTATTATAGAAGGGCAGCTCATTTTAAGAATTGAGATCAGGAAGCTTGCTTTCTTGCTTCTGAGCAACTGTTGTCTTAGGAGACTTTTACATGCTTGTTTCCTTTGTAGGCTCATTGCTGTTCTGTGGTATAATAATTTCTGTGTTTAGAACAACCTCTTTCTTAAGACCAAAGAAAAAGAGCAAAGTATTTATAATGTTAGCATGGGGTTGGCAGCTTTTAATTAGCTGCTTTGAATACAAAGTTAAGAAATGGCATGCCAACAGGAATGTTTAGACCTACTGGTTTTCCTGTTGTCACATGGATTTCTCCACATTAATATTTTGATATTTATTCTCCTGATCCTGTTAATCTTTTTATGCTGTCCTTTCCACATAGAGTAAGGCAAGCATAAACATTTTGTATATAGTCAAAATGAGAAGTTTTGTCTTTTAGAAATGAATCTTGGGCCAGTGTGAAAGGAGAGAAGGGAGAACAACAAATCTTGTCTTCTTTTTGCTGCATCCTGAATAAATTTTGTATGTAGATGCTGCCTTTAGGTCCTGCTGCTGTGATGGAGCTTACACTGTTCTCAAGTTGTCCTTGAAGAAAGCTTCATCACTTCCACAGAGTATTGTAACCACCACAGTTAGGTTGCTCAGGGGTGTGACCTACAATAATAAAAGCTTATAGGGGCCAAGCAATTTACAGAACTGAAGAAGTGAAGAAATGGGCTTAGGAGTAGGTTAGCCAAGATCAGAGCTCCCCAAATGTCTACCTCATGTCCTCAGCTCCCTTGTCGCTTAAGGTACTTCCATGTTATCACAAGGTAGCTGATGTGTGATGTTAGACCTGCTCTTCAGCCTCACAGATGAGGTCATGCCGTCCTCTCTGGTGAGGAGATTATTAAGGAGATTTAAAACTTTCTATTAAGGAGCTCTCTTGGTGTTTTAACTGCATGTGTTCCACACTTCTGAGTGGTATGAAAAGGATATTATGCACTGCCTGGGAATCCCAGCAGACATAATGGGAATAACAGTTTAGATCTTTTCTGTGAATTTTTGAGTGGCTGCTATTAAGACTGGCACGTATATGGAAGTTTTCAGTATACAGAGCATTAATTGCTGCTCCAAATAGCTGTGGAGTATATAACCAGGACAGCTTTACTCTACTGAATCTTTTCTCATACTCCCTGATAGCAAAATTGGCTTGAATTTGGTGGCTTAATTTCATGTCAGTGACCCCTGTGTACAAATGTACACTGGTGTGGCTTGGGACAACTGTGTGGGATTCCTGAGGCACTGTGTGTCACCAGCCAAGCTGGATAGTCTCTCATGTCCTTTCCCCTACAAGAAACAGCTTAACACTTCCTTATCCCAAGACTTGGGGCACAATGATGCTTCTCTGCACTTAGTCCCTTGGCTAATTCCCAACATTGGTGAATGTTAGTTACAAAGTTGGAGATGCCATTGCTCTGGATTAGGTGTTGTATAAAGATGAGAAATTAACTCGTATATTTTGTTACGGAAAATGGGGATTTTCTTGAGATTGCTTTTCCAGTTGGGAAGGAAAACACAAACTTTGAATTTCTGTTTCTCAGCAGATTGCTACTTCTTGGAGGAAGTGAACCAAAAGCTGTAGGAACAGCTTTTATTTTCTGAGATGCCTAATACATTATTTATTATCTACATACACATCAGCCCTATTCATAGTGAAACTTCATGGGGTTTGGTGTGTGTGAGCTTTAGATTGTTTTTTGTTTGGTTGGTTTTTAAAAAAATAATATTTTAAACTTCTGTCCTGAGCAGTGGAATATTGTGTTTGCATTCTTTGAATATTTCTTGGTTTTGGTTCCAATAGAATATGAACATGTGCAAAAGTTATTTCTTTTGCTAAATGATAACAGCCCTGGTGTTTTTGAAGCACAATGTTGTGTGTTTACAGAAGAAACAGTCAGTCTTTTGAAATGTAAAGTTTTAAAACAGTTATTAGAGGAAAGAAAAATTAAAACCATAGTTGTAAAATGCAGCATAAGTTTATGCATAGGTAGACAGTGCCAGGGTATATGTCCCTTTTTTTTTTTACCTTAAAATGCAAGTTAGGAAAAATATCTTAGTGGTTTTTAATGAAACATTTTTATGGCATAAAATGGGAAAGTAAAGTAGAGGAATGGGTAATTAGAGTTAAGGGTCTCGCTAAAAGGGAAATAATAGAAAAGCAAAGGAGATCCATAGGATGGGGAAGACTAGTGATGGGATATTGCCACAAAAGCTTTGGCAACCAGAAGTTAGGAATGGGCAAATGATGTATTAATCAGGCTTGTATTAAATGAGATGTAGACATATAGGTGTTCCAACCTGTTATTTAGTGTACTGTAAAAGTCTTGTCTAGGAAGAAGTGGATCATTTTGATAATGAGGTGTGAGGTGATTTTTAAACCCAACTTGGTATAAGAAAACTCCTTGTTCTGAACTTGTGCTCTAACTTTGCCCCAAGTAGTACCAGCATTTTTCAGGGAGGTGCTCTGGGATTTCTTGTCTGTCATTTTCTCTGGTCTTTCCCAGTTTTCCTTTCCAGTTCCACTTCAGTTTACCTTTTTCAATCACATTCTTTCCAAAGTTGTACAGTACTCTTCTTTGTGCTTATGGCTCTGGAAAAGCTAACTGAAACGAGACCTTGCTAATTGTCTTTGGAAGCAACACTAAGGATGACTGGACTGGCTTACTCAGCTGGAGAAAGAACAGTGCTCTGTGTAGTTCCTGGGCTTTGGGCCACTTGAGGCTATGTGTTTTCCCAGACTGTGGGTGCAGCTCCCCCTTTGGCCTCTTGCATGTTACGGGGAGGTGGATTTTAAAAGCAACAGCAGTGTTTTGATTTTTCTATGTTTGCTGCTAAGGTTTTGACAAGGTCTTACTACATACATAATTAGAATAACAGTACGTTAGATACAGAAGTATGTATGTTACCTTTGTGTTTATAAAATGCTATCATTACCTGAATTTAGTTCATTGTCAGGTTGTGTGTAACCTGAAGGCCTCCGGATTTCGGGCTTAGTTTGTTTTTTATAGTTGTCTTAGAAATAGCAAACGCCCTGATTTTTTAAATGTCAGTGTACCCCTACTGTGGGTAAGTGGTGGTGTCTTTGAACTTAGTGCTGGCAAAGGGTGAGCAGTCCTAGAGGGACAGTATTAGGAGTTTCCTGCTACCAGCCTGTCTAAGTTCATGGTAGGTAAGTTAGGAGCTGCCTATTGCATCACTATCCTTTAAAGACAGAGAGCCATGATCCAAATAGTGCCTGTTCTTGTTCCTTGCAGACCTGTGTAGCAAATGAAGCCAGCTTTTTAAGGTAGACAGGGAAGATATTACAGGAACGATGAAGAATGGCTTCCCTAAATACTCTACTATATTTAAAATTTTTATGGCAGCAATTTGAGATTTTAAATATAGAATAATTGGTGAACCTTTTCAAGTGGTAAGCTCTGTCCTGTGTGAGACTCAAAGGAGAGTGAGGGAAATACGTTTCTCTTGTCTAAAGGAAGGCTTTTGCCACGCCTGTTAATGATGTATACTACTTCTAAGTAACCTGTTGGAATTGGGGTAAGAGAAGATTGACTGTGAGGAGGAATGCTAACTTTGGATTGCTCGTAGCCAGGACTTCAGGCATGCAGAATGCAGTATTTATTCCCTAAAATATGTTTTTTTCCAGCATTCTCAAAGGCTTTTGGACCTGAATCGCTTTGGATGCTGCTATTAAGTTATCACAGGGTTTTTTATGTTATTCTGGCAGGTATAAGTATTTTCCCATATTTTGTATATTTTGCTTATAATTGTCTGATTCTTTGGCTTTGCTTTTGTACTTTAAGCAGTACTTCAATGCCTGCAGAACTTTGGTTTTGGCCTACTGATGCTAATGGGGTAGATGTGGTGAAGTACTTCCCTCTGATGTAAGTGGGGCCTGAATCATGTTTGAAAGGCATTTCATGTTGTGTGAATGTATGCCTTCTCTCAAGTATTGCAGTGTCTTCACATTGGGTCATTTGTATCCTGAAGAGCACAAGTCAGAGACAGCTTTGCTTTTGCTTGAGGTTTCTAGCTTTGGCTTTAGGCTGATGGTATCTGAGGACCAGCAAAGTTGGAGTGCGTTTTTCATGCTTTTTCCTGGCAGACAGTGTGACCTTCATAGTTTCAGGATATTGTTTTTCAGATGTGCACTTTTAGTCCTAATGGTTCATCTGGTACTTCTTTAAAATTGGTACATATCCAAGAACCAAGAGAAACTACTTGTCTGACGAGGGGAAACTGGAGACCAGAAATACTGGTGAAATATTGAGGTCAAGCTATTCTTTAGTAGAAAACATTTGCTCTTGACAAGTAGTATGTCTTTATAGCACGAATTATATTACTGCTATAAAGAAGCTGCAAAACACATGGCAAAACTACCCAAAGCTAAAGATTTATTGACTAGGCTATTTTTTTAAATTGTGTTCCCCAAACAGGCTGCAGGAGGGTAGCTGTGTTTGGACTCAAAAGTGTTTAGCAATCACTTACTCACTGCAGTGGGTTTGATACAGAGCAGTGTTCAGAAAATGCATGGATTTCTGTTGAAGGGAGGAGCACAGCAATAGAAGGTTACTAATGGACTTTGTACATTTAAAAGGGAGCAGAGAAAGGGAAGCTGTGGCACAGAGCAGAAGAGGCATAAGCACATGTGCTATTTGGCCCTATTTCAGTCTGCCTTGGTGGGTTGGGCCATAAACATCTGTCCTCCATCTCCCTTTTTGCATTTTGCTCCCTGCCAAGGAAAACAAACTTCAGTGTTATTTGAGGTTTTTCTGTACAGATGTACCTTTTAACTGCAGTCAGGACAGAATACCTCCCTCCCCCATGGGAAACCTGTAGTAACATTGCTTGTGTCCCCATATGACCAGAAATAAAGAGAGAGATTAAAAAAACCTTTCCTGCTGTAGAAAATTTTCCTCCAAGTTCAGATAGATAGGGAAGTTCAATGTGACTGATGAATTCTGATGTATTTGTTTTTTCCCTAAAACAAATAATTAAAGGTTGATGTTAATTTTTTTAACTTTTTTTTTTAACCCGTCAGTAGTGTTTTTAGCATTGTTTGAGGAAAACATTTTATTTAGAAAAATGCTTTATTGTGGAACAGTTAACACTGTAAGGAAAAATTACCAATAAGATTATTGACGTTGCTAAGGCAACTGTGTTGCAAGACACCAGAACAAAGGAGTATGAATGTTGTGAATTTGTGCAGTGAAGGTGCATGCCTTCAGTTCCCTATGTAGAACCACATTGTGCTTAATCACAAAAAGATACATCTACGTTGGCAATACTGGGGAATTTAGGATGTGCTCTGCTGTCTAGTTTATGTAAGGATTCCTGCATATGTTAAATATTTAGTAACTGTGCTAGTAGGTTTTTCGGGGGAGAAAGTGGAGGGAGGTGGCTTGAGTAATGTTGTGCAGTTGACAGTAAAATAGATACGCAGCTGTCTTTTCATACTGAGTCCTAAGGCATTGCTTTCCATAGCCCCTGGGAAGATTTCTCCATCTTGGTTTCTAGGACTGGTGTTACAAGTGCCAGCTGCCAGCTAATGTTTTGGTCATGTAGATGGTAACTAGTGTGGTAGATGCATCTGCAGGGAGCTTGTGACATCCAGGAATTGGCACAAGGGAAATTAATCTGGCTAGGTTTTCGTTTACTTGTGGCTCAGCTTTTCTTTTATTACAGATGGTTAAGACAAGAAATTACTTCATAAATGCCCTTGAGTCAGTGGCGGGCAGGCTGTTCCTCCTTGAAAGACTAGCCAACAGATTGTTTTAAAACTTATAAACAACAAGAATTAGCAGCCTGGCAGCCTAAGTTGACATAGGCTTTTAATAGCATATGCTTGGGAGCATTTCTCCTTTGCCTTGTGAGGATACCTACGTTTTACAACAGGCATTATGCTCCTGGCAGGATTTGCAAACACATCCGGTCGAGTTGGACTCCCAACTCCTGTTGCTGGGCTGTTTTGTTTTTCCAAACTGCCTTTCCAGACTGCCTTTAGGTGCCTTCAACACCTTATATCAATTTGGCTTTATGATGGCATAGAAACTAGAAAGAGTTGCATAGAAAGTAGCTGTCTAGACCCTGATTGAAGTTGCTTATGTGTTTCATCATCCTCTTCTCCTAGCGGGGATCTCTTCAGCCAGTGAGGAGGGAGAAGCCCACCAGCTCATTTGCAACACAAGAAGCTGTGCTTGAGAAGAGTTCACTGGTGCTGAGTGGGGGCTCTTGGGGTTGCAATGAGGAGTCTTTCTTGAAAATGTAAGTTCTTGAGTAAAAAGAGACTACTTACTTTCTAAACTTACCTGATGCCCTGAAATATGTGCAGTTAGAAGCTTGGCTGACGTTGTGATACATCAGTACATTTAAATGAAAACTACCAAATGTTCATGGCTAAGGAGTGCTTTTCATTAATTTCCTGTTCAGCACTTTAAAAGCATTATGATTGGGATATTCCATTCCAACCTCTATCCTTCCCTAAATGTTATTTCTTATGTACTGTGGTTTTTTTGTGCCTTGAAAACTGCACTCTTAGTTTTAAATTAACTTGCAGAAAGACAGTTCAATGCAGAAGGCTAAATATTTCCTTTCAGGTTTGTTTTTTTTTGTGTCACTTCTTTCCAGACTCTTTTTTTCCCCCCTCTGCTCCTGAAGATTTAAGACAGAGAAGCTGGGGGTGGCTATAACTCAAGCAGAAATTGTATAAACTAGTATTTCAGAAATTCTTATCAACTATTAGGATAAAAGATACACTGTGGTTAATGTGAATTACTGTTGAAGGAATGAGATGAAAAATGGAATACCAGACACTTTTAACAGCTGTGATTTCTATGATAAAGACATGTAAATCCCATTGCATGAAACAAACCACAGTTTAGGAAATTAAATATTTTAGCCTGTTTTGAATATATATTGACATTTAAAAATATATTTCTGATAGGAAGCTTTCTTCTGTCTCCTTGATGCTCTTCCTTTGGGGAAGGATGGGAGTGCTTAGAAAGCCATTTTGACATTAAATGGCATGTTAAAAGCTAAGTTGATAAAACTTAGTTTTTGGTAGCTGGTGTTCACAGGATGGGAAGAGTTCTATTGAAAAGTGGCTGATTGTGCAGGGACAGAGGAGCCCTTTGGGCTCCAGCATTGGTCCCTGGGCTTGTTCTGCTGCTGGAGATGGGGCTGGCAGGATGCTGCAGCCCCAGCTGGGGACTGGTTGCTCTGCACTGCCACTGGTGCTGGTGGAGCCCCTCCTCAATGCTTAACAAATTCCAGTGCTATCCAAGCTTGTGATCAATTAGGCGTAAGGTGAAAAGGATAAGGAAGAAAAATAAAAAGCGGCAGCTGGGTGTGAAACATCATCCGGGTTTCATTGAGGTCCATGTGTTTGACAGCTGCTCAGCATTTTCATTTGTGTGTGTTCAAGATGGGCCAAGGCTTCCATCATATCTGCTGCAAAGACTTAACTTGATTGTGTCCCCATGTCTAGCCATTTTTTTTCACATCTGAGGATGTTTTCTGCTTCTGAGATAAGTTCTGTACCACTGCTCTTTCCAATGCAGATGTTTACCTTCCCTCTGACACCCCAAGAACCTCTGGTCTAAACTTGCAGACTAAACCTGATTCATTCCATTCCTTTAACTATGTTCTTATTTGGTCTATATCAGCAATTTTATGCAGGTTTCTGAGGAGTTGTGAACTCCTCTCACAGTTTGTACTCAGCATGCTTTTATGCAATTATTATGGCAGTAGAAATAATTTGTGATTGAGACTTGCTATTCAGATGCTGCTTTCATGTTTCCTGTTTCAATCTCAAAAGAAGTCTGTGTATCATATGATGAATTAAATGGCTTTTTAATAAGCACATAACTAGTATCTCCTAAACTCTGTAATTTAGGCACTTACATGAATAATAGCACATGATGTATAATAGCATGTTGCCTTCAATTTTCCAAACTCTAATAGAGAGGGCAATGATGCACAAATGCATAACTTAATTTGGTCTTGATTTTTAGCACTTTGCAGCCCACTTTATGCAGATATTCTTTGTATCACAGTGCAGTGGAATAACTGGAATAATCTTCTGAGCAGTTAGGCTGCCCAATTATGATCACAGTGAGTCTGTGGAGGTTAACAAATAAAACAGCTCCTCTAGATTTTGCTTTTCTTTTCCATGAGCAAAGTGCGCTGGAAGGCACAGTTGGGAAAATATCTTTTTAACTTACTGAGTTAGCGTACATTTGTATGCTAACACCTAATGTAATATCTGCCTGTTAACCTTCTCTGTTGGAGCTCTGCCTGCACAACATGGCTCGTGTCTGAAGGGGAGCATTGGCTTCTAATGTCTACAGAAGACAGCTGCCTTGTGGCTGGGGCTTTCCTCTGAGAGGTTGGGCTCTGAGCATCTTCATACAAGGGAGCAAGTGGTTCCCTCTGCTTTCTGTGCTGCAGAATTTGTGCATAAAGAGAACTTTCATCCCATTGTAGTGGAGAGAGCAAACTTCCACACTGATTCTGAGAATGACTAATCAGGCATCTCCATGGAGCATTTGGCCTTAACTCTGTGAGCATCTTGGGCCCTTGCAGCAGATGGGATTTCAGGAAAATCCTAATGTTCTCATTTTCAGTGCTTATATGGCCGTTTTCTACCCCGTGCTCCCTCACCCCCAGGTGTTTTCTGCAGTGAAACATTGAATGCAGTGGAGTCAGGTATCTGTTCTCCCATTGGTGTCCTGCTTGGTTCTTCACCACACTGCTTCGTGCAGAAACATCCATTTGTTACAGTTGAAGCATGGGTTTTGCACTCAGACTGTACATCACACTTCCCTGCCCTTCATTTGCAAGTGCCAGTTCTTTGTTTCAGGCTGTGTAGAAGTCCACAGACACCTGACTGACATCCTGGAAGTACAGACAAGCCTTTTGCTTTTCTGGAATAATTGAAATTTAATTGAAAGTGTTACTGTTTTCCGCAGGAGACCACTAATCTTAGGCTTACATGTCAAGCAACTGCATTTGTATATTTGAGTATAGGTAGCTGTTGTTGGGGAACTGGTGTCTTTATATATGTACTGATCCCTTCAAGTCTTTATTTTGCTCCGATCTTTGTAAGTCTTGAGTGGTCACCCTTGATATACCTGTGAAACGCTTAGATCCGGACAAGCAGACTTGTTAAGAGTTGGTAATCCATTGTTCTTTGGGAACACGTAGGAAAGAAGGAAGGAAATTACAAGCTTTGACTCTTAAGTATTTTACAATTATTATATATGTATGCAGCTCTGTCATTGGTGTGGCACTTGTGTAACACCTTTACTGAAATAAGTATTGATTATTATAATTACAGATATTTCATCCCTCATTGGGGATTATCTGAACACAATTTGGTGGATGATTGGAAGGTAACTGTTGAGCTTTTTCCCAAGTATGGAGTGGCTTTTATCACATTTAAGTATTTCAATACTGGTATCAGCAGAGTGAGGGAACCTGGTCCTCATCTTCAATTTGAGTAGAGATGATGACTGGGCCTTCAATAGAGAGAGAAAGTGAATGGGCCTATGCAGACTGCAGTGGGTTACCTCTTCCTAGGCCTGTGTCTTGGGTCAAAGAAGCTTTTTAAATACGACCCTCTGGAGAAAGGTGGGATTTAGATTAGCTGGAAGAAGTTATCCACTGGTGGAGCTAATGTCCTGGAAAAGCAGTGACTTGGACAACAATACTGGTTGCTCTTCTAGTACAGACAGGCTGATGACATGACAAATCTTGATGGTCTCCAAAGACCACTTAATTAAATCTGAACACAAAGAATTTAATCACATTTACCTGGCTTACAAAATGGTAGAAAAAGCCATAAAACTGTTACTTCTGTTCTTTTGGGAAGTAATTATTCTGGCCTTGTCTTTAGGGTAGCAAGATGCTTTAATCTAGGGGCTATTGATTTATCTAAGCTTCAAGCTAGGACATTCGTTCTCTGAGAAAATAGATCTTTACCTACACACGACTCTGAATATATGCTTCCTGAGGTGAAGGGGTTGAAAAACCTCTAGCAGCACATGCAGTTCTGAGAAAATAATTAAGAAATGTGTATGTTCCCAGACGCTGAGTATGCAATTTTAAAACCAATTTTAACTTTGCACAATTTATGTAGAGGGTTCTATGGTGTCTATTATGTGTGCAGTGACAAAGAGGAGGGATGGATGTGGCTGGGATAGATGGCTTCCAGAAAGATCTGACAAATCTCCAGGTGGAAAATACATCAAAATGTCACCAAGGTCAATATTCTAGAGCTATATAAGAGCTCTGAAATCTGGGAGCATTCAAAGGATAACTTCTTAAGCCTTTCTCTAATGGGCCCTTTTGTACTTTTTCTGTGTGGCTGTCATTCCT
>NW_009970716.1:2852863-2883862 GCF_000747805.2 Chaetura pelagica
ATTCCTGCTTACATGAGGATCAGAGGCTCTGTTGTGCTGTGCATTATGGTTGTCTATATGGTTATCTTCCTGGATCTTTTTGGCTCTTGGTACCACATGGTTGGTGCTTCCTTGTTTTCTCAGCCAGGCTGACTCTTTGTGGGTGATAGCCAGGGAAGGCACAGATCAGATTATAGGGCAGGTAGAATAATGGTGTCATAGGGTGGTTTTGATTGGATTGGAAGGGACCTTTAAAGATCTTGTAGTCCAATGACACCTCTGCAGTAGGCAGGGACATCTGTCACTAAATCAGGTTGCTCAAAGCTTCAGCCAGACCTTGAACACTTCCAGTTATGAGACATCTGCAACTTCTCTGGGCAACCTATTCCAGCATCTTTCCACCCTCTAAAAAAAATTTCTTTGTTATGTCCAATATTAATCTGCCCTGTTTCAGTTTAAAGCCCAGTCCCATTTCAGCAGGTACTGCTTGCTGCTCCTCTGCAGGGCTCCTTTTCCTGGTACCAGAGCCAGACCCACTATGGTGTGAGCTTCATCTCTGCCCAATAATGGTGTGCTGCATGCTGTTTGAGACTGTGGGAATTGTCAGAGTGGATCAGACCCTGTGTCCCTCTCTTTCCAATGTCTCTTCTACAAGGTGTCACTGCTGTACGTTTTGAGAGGAAAAAGTTGGAGCATCTCTGGTTTTTATGGGGTAGCCTCTCCCATTGTTTCATCATGGTCTGTAATGGTTAGAGGTAAACCCACACCTTCAGGGTTGTCGATAAATGAATCTTAGTAATAAACCTTGTGTAAATGGAACAACTGTGCCTGGTCTTGGTCCTCACATAAAACATGTCATACTTGACTTCCATGACTTCCTGCAGGAATTAATTTTAGTTTGTATTTATGCACGCATGCATTTATGTATATGCAAACAGAAACTACCAGACTTCCTTTCCCAAATAATTTTCTATTTTATCATACTCGGGTGCATTTCAGCAGATTGGGATTGTTCAGGAAGACAATTATTCTGAGGGTTTTTCTGTTCCCTGAGCCAGATGTGTCCTCTTTCGGAAACAGGTATAACCAGGGCGGGTTTAGCAGCATCTTTTTGGGTGGCTAGCACAGCATATCATTCTAGAATCGCATTCTATGCTATTGTCTTCTAGAAGGCGTTTATTAGATTAACGTTATTCATCATCTCAGTTCTCTTCATGCAAGGCTATGGAATATGTGGTTCTGTTTTTCAGCTTTTTAAACCATGGCTGAATCTCAAATAGACACTTTTGATGAGCTATTCCAAGTCCCTTTCTAAAGCCTTTATAATTAATGGTTCAATTAAAAATCCTGTGAGGTTTTACAACTATTTTAAAAGGTTGTATTCGGTGTGCATTTGTTAATAATAGTGAATTCCTTTTGCACTATATTTCTTGTCAATCCATGTCACTGCAGACTCTTTGTGATCCTGTCAGATATGGCTTTACATCAGAACTTAACATCAGCTGATGTTCCTACTTTTCATCTCTCCCTACTGCAGCCTTCCTTTCAGTTCATTGGACCATGAAACACTTTAAAACATAAGGATGTGGGAGGCTGCTGTTCATCTTTGCTGTTACACACACTGAGCCCTTATTCTCAACCTTGTAATTGGTCTCCTAACCAGAGTTTGATACATTTGAGTCCCACCACCTGCCCATTGCCTGCTTATCTTGGCAAGCCTGTGCTTGCCCAGGGGTGCATGTGTCTGGCTGTCCTTCTTTCTCTCTTCCCTTGGTTGGGTAGGCAATAAAAAGTGAGCCTTGTTTGAAATACTGCAGGAACTACTGAATGTCAAAGCCCCTTTCAGGCACTGGTGTGTGTCCTGGTTGGCCAGGGTTAGTTTGTTAGTGTTGAGAAGTTTGGACTTATGTGCTAGTTACTGGTGACCTTCAAAGATCAGTCTGGTACGGGTTCCTTTTTTACCTTGGATTTGTTTTGTAATATATATTGATATAGATAGTTTAATGCCATAGTTCAAATAATGAAGGGTTGTTCAGGTGAATAAGACAGGGTCTTGCCTTTGTAAGTGCAGCTATTCAAGCATTAGGGAAAAGTAAAAAACATGGTTTTGGCTGAAATATTCTGCAGTGTTTTTTTTCTTTAAGCAGTGAATGTCAGTCCTTTCAAAAGTGTTTAAAGCTTGGATGCGTTCCAGCCTTGTCTTCCAGGCTTTCTTATTCCTTTCCTGTCTTTATTTAGCTTTATGCCACAAAATGCAACCCCTTGAATGACTCGGACATGAGAACTCTTTTATTTCCTTTCATTTTTTAGTCTACCTTTTATATATACATGCGTATCCTATTAACTTTTTTAAAGCCACTATTTGTAATTAACACTAAGCAGTAACCATGAAAGTGTGTGTTTGATTCCAGTGTATAAAAACTTACAGTAGTTAAGATTTTCAGAGAGGGGGGTCCCATGTCCAGTGAGATGTGGGTGCACAGCTGGGAAGCTGCCAGGTGCTGTTGGGTGCACAAAGGGTACATAACTGAAAAGAATATGCTTTGAAATACAGTTTTCCAAGTATTTCTGTACAGAAGTAGTCAAACTTTTCATGAGCACAGAGATGATAGTTCTGTATTAATTTTTAATGACTTACAATTTATTTATTTATTTATTTATTTACTAAAATTTCCAGTCCCTATCCTGAGGAACCAAGGCTTTATTGTTTTATTAAATAATACAGCACCACATATCTGGTGAATTTGAAGTACTGATAGTTAAAAGTTAACTTGATAACAGCACCCATTCACATGTTGCTTTGGTTTTGCTGTGCATAAACCTTAATTTTTAGAGATCTGTATCTGTTCTGTATTCAAATGTTGAAAGAAATGTTGGGGTAGCTTCCGGCAATAAAACTAAACTGACCAGCTTTCCTGTGAAACTTCCAGTACTTCCTGCTTCTGTTCTGGCTTAAAATTAATGGTGTTAAGTGAACACTGGTTCTTCTGTCATTTCCACTTCTGTTTTTAGCCAGAATGTAAAATCAAGGTAGCATTGTAACAGTAATAAATATAAATAAATAAATAATCATGACCATTTTGTTTGCTTATGACAATGGTCACAACTTGAGGTTTCTGTCATTGTTTTTATGTAAAAGGTTATTTATGCCTGCCTGTGCTTCCACATATTGAGAACTCTGTGCATACGTGTACAGATAGATACATGAAGAGACAGAGAAAAATGGATTTGTTGGAAGAGAGAAGCAGCTGAATAAAGACAAATTCTCTGCACAAGTTGCTTGGCTTGAGGAACAATAGGAAGAGTAGATAATGGTGTCTGTGTTACTTAGGGGAATTTATCAAGCAGCATGTGGATGTTGCCTTGCTGTTCCTAATGCAAGCCCAGCTGCTGAGATCAAATGGTGATTGAGCATTAGTCAATAATTCCATACGTGTAGGTCAAATAATTTCCTGTTCTTAATTGGTTTCTGTATATAGTGTGTTGATGGTACCCATTATTTGTCTTGTTGTCCAAGGTTGTAGCCATTTTCTTCGTCATTTAAGCAGTCTTTTTTTTTTTCTTTTCTGTTTTCCCTGAAATTGCAATTACTTCAGAAGCATTGAAAATTTGGTGTGTTGCATCAAATTAATTCTGGCTCCTAGTATATTTTAGGTGCAAATATGCCCAAGTGGTGTTCATTTAGGATAGTCAAGTTATTTATTTTGTTTATAGTGCTGGAAAAAACACACCATGTTTGACATTTAGTGCCAGGTTGTAATGAAGGTGAAGGAATGTGTCTGGAAAGAGGATAACTTCAGTTTTGTTTTGTAATAATGTTTGCTAAATCAAAAAAAGTGGAGTCCTACAAACAAACACTTGCCCTGCAGTTATCTTCACTCTGAGTTTTCAAATCTGAAGTCCAGCCTGCAACAGTATTCTGGAAAAGTAGCTCAACTCCTGGAGTCTCCCCTAAAAAATGCCTCAAATTTTGTAGCAGGATAGGTTTCTGAAAAATTGTAGCCAACACGCGTGCAGCACACGCACAGGGCAGAAATTAAAATCGAGTTTTAACAACAGTGAAGGAATAAGCAAAGGGTTAAAAAAAAAAAAGTGATCATTAATATTGGATATGTAAATGTTTATAATTTTATGACTTTGAAACTTGGAAGTAAGCTGACTTCAGGCAGTGGTGTTTATGGCAAGAGCTGTATGACATTTCCAAATGGCATTTTTAATTTTGCTTGGTTGGAAGCAAGAGCAGTTACTATGCCTGTCCTGCATCTGTGTAAACCTGCTTTGAATCCTGTCCAGAATCTTTGCCTGAGATTACAGTTTCAGAGCACAGTTCTTCCTTTTTTTTTTTTTTTTTTTTTTTTTTTTTTTTTTTTTTTTTCCTGGGGACGGTGTTCTCTGCCAAGTACAATTTTAAAGACTTTAAATACAAGAATTGAAGACCAGCATGACATAGTAAATGGTGAAATAAATTAGGACACCTGAGCTGGTGAAACCGTGTCAGTGCTCTGCTGGATTCCAGCTGACTTCAGTGGACTCTGGCTCTAACATGGAGTTTCCATTCATGATCAGCACTGCTGGGCAGGTGATGTTGCTTGTATGGTCTTTCATCCTTTACCTTGTTCACAGTTACGTTTTGTTTCATAAAGCTGGTACATTGAAATGAGAAATAAGTTTCCTTTGCTTAGCTGGTACCCAATACCTATCCAAGCAGAACGTTTTGGGTCAGGATTGCACATGCTACTTGACTGCTCTGTCTTGCTCAGTCAAGCATTGTTGGAATTCTTGTATTGAATAGTCCCCTTGCACTTGGTTATCGTAGGAGGATTATCTGCCACTGCACATAATGTGCTGTGGCTGCAGAGATCTGAGCTGCAGTCTAGCTCAGGACCAGAAGCAACATGGTTGAGCTTGGGCAGCAACATGCAGCCTTGGCACTTTGGGCCAGTGCCTGCTTAGGGATGGATGTCTGTGGTTTAGAATCAGCATTGCTGGTGTTTCTAATGTACTCCTGTACCTTAGGTGATGTAACTTGTATTACTCTTGTTTTTACATTTGAAAGACTATATTTAAAAGAAAAGGCTTGATGGGTTAAAAAGTATACTTCTCATGACAACAGTCACTTGTTCAGGTATTCTGTCCTTTGCATCTTTACTTTTTAATGTGAGTAAAGTTATATGTAAACAAGAACACTTGGACTCTAATACTGTTTTATAGCACTATAAGTGTCTTCAAGCCTTACTGGTTTATAAATTGTCTTTGGATTTCTGTCAGGAAACCAGTGCTGATATATTCTTCAAATTTAAGGGATTAAGATGAGAAAGTTAAATACTGTGAAAAGTGCGTTTGAATTGCAGAAACACAAACAGGATTGTATGAAAGATGTTGGGAAACAAATCTGTTCTTTCTTACGGTTTTGGAGATCTTTAGTGAAAAAGAGGACTGTCTTTGTTTTTATACATCCTGAGGAATGTGCTGTCTGGTAGGTGGGGTACCTCCGAATGCTTTTTAATAGCCTAATTGGCACATAAACAAAACCACCCCAAAGGCTGCTTTCTTAGTGGAAGGACTGTGTTTGTGTGGTATGCATTTCTGACTGGATCCAAGTAGGGGATTTTTTTGGACGCCTTTTGCATTTTTTGTGGTAACCCTATTAACAAAATATTTGGAGAACACACCCCTGTGGTGTTCCTAAGTCTTGTCTTTTGTGAATGATCCATTATTTGAAAGCTGTGTCTAGAAGAAAGTACCTGACTACCTTTTCAAAGTGTAGCTTTGACATGTTTCTATGCTCTACAGCTTTTAATATAAAGAAAAATACTCCTGCAATACACTCTTAATCTGTTGTTCAGCAGCAGTGTAAAACAGCATAAGCTGGCGGTTTTGAGGGTGATGCCTTTGTAGGCAAGCTTCAAGTGTTAAGCGACAGTGTTAGTGTTATGGGTTGCTGTGCAATCAGACTTTGATATCAGAAGCAACTGGATGTGTTTCATGATTTCTGGAGAAAATAAGCATTCAGTTTCCTGGGATGAATTTTCTTGTTTAGCCATCAGACTCTTAACTTTACAAAAGCCAGCTCTTATCTGATAATACAAAATAGTGTCTGACTGTTCTGCTTGGTGCTGAGAAGCAAGGAAGGCTCCCTGTTCTCCTCCCCCTTGTGCCTTAGAAAGGCTGGGCTCCTGAGGTATGGGGCCAGTGGGGTGCTGCTGAGCATCTTCTCCTCAGCTCAGTTTGCTTCCTTGCAGAGGATCAAACTGACTGACCTGGAACTTGTGGCTGCATTTCCCAGCTGGCCCTTTCCTAACAACAATATGTAATTCTTTCTAGCTTGCTTATGGTGCTGAAGGGATGCTGACAGAATTGATAAAAAAAAATAGTAATGCTTTAAAGATCCCACATATAGAAGAATCTAAACTTCTATAATGCTAATATATAGCTGTGGCACCTTCACACTGCCTACAACTAATTGTTGTTTGGTTGTTTTTGAAGCCAGCCGAAGCACAGAGGGACCATTGCTGGCATTCAGTTCCACTTTCATTATGGATGTTACATACAACCTCAAAATGCAAACTCTTAGTGGTGGAAAATGGAGCAAAACAGTCTGATGGTACTCTTTATGAATAGCTGTGTTCATGTGGTGTGGGTTTTATCCTCCAGTCCTAACCTGGCTTTTCTGTGGTTAATTCTGGCTTTACTTTTTTTTTCCACTTACAGAAGCTTGTCATTTGTTAGTTGAGTCAGCTGAACTTTGTGCACGTCTGCTCTCCTTTCATTGTACCTGGAAGCTAGAGGTATTTTTCCAGCAGCTTTTAAAGGCTTTTATGGTGTGGAGCCATTGGAACTACACAGGTATTTCTGGTATGTCATTGTAGTTCCTGTGCACTCTAAGCAACTGATTAACATATTAACATAACTGATTGACATATTAACTCTGTGTAAGAAGAAGTACTGAGTAGTTCAGGTATCAATTTGTTGGGTTACCTGGGTGAACAGCAGGAACATCAGCTCAAACAAAACAAATGGAAAAAACTAGTTAAAATGTGCTGCAAAAGGAAGAAAAGGAAGTGAGTTTTAAAAAATTACTTAGTTCTTTTAGAAACATTTAGAGTAAAAGTCATTCAGAGACCTGCCTCTTTGTTCTCCTGAGCATTTTGCTCTGCAGCTAGCTGTATTTCTTTCAGTAGCAGCCCCTGTGGATTACAGTGCTACCTACCAGCGTGGCAATACTTCTCAAGGTGGCCAGCATGACAAGCTCTTCTGTTACGCTCACGCAGTGTTTCCTCTTATGGGGATCTTTTTCTGTTCTGTAGTATGTGCAAAGGAAGTATTGTAGATTTGTGGTTTGGTTGTTGTTTTTTTTCCCCCATCGCCTCTTGTGTTCAAAAGCAAGTGATCTTGCATAGGAGTGTCACAGTGGTATTTTGTGCAACAGGAAGTTGGCTTGTGAGTATATGAGCAAAACAGAAATGAAGCGCAATTATTCTTGTCTATGTATGTGATGATGGACTGCTAAAGGCACTTTACTGACATGCATGTCCAGTTAGAAAAGGAAGCAGTTCCTGAAGACTGGAGCAAGACCTGAAAGCAGGGAGATGCTGTCCTGGCTGTTGTCACTGATGGTGAACTTAATGCTGCCTTGATTCTGGGAGACCCAGCAACCATCTACTTGCCGCTTGGTTAGGGCTGTTCTACTTGATTGAAGCAAGACAGTGTTATCTTGGAGCTGCCCAGACAGCTACTTTAGCTGAATAGGGTGCTATTTTAGGTAGGTGCACAAAAAGAGTGATTCACTTTATCTGTTGATGGGAAAAGTGGTGATGCTCTGGAGAATTCCTGTAATTCTTGTGGTGGAAATCAGTCTGGGCTTTCACAAAACAGAGCCTTGGTATTTGTAATGAAAAAACAAAGGTGTGAGGCACTAGTGTGGCTTTGCATCCCACTGTGCAGTAGCTCTCCAAACTGCCTTTCTCCTGGTTGTCCTTAAGGCTGTTGTTGCTGAAATAGGATAAGTAAATCAGCTGTCTAGATGGAACTGCTTTCTTCACTGTGGGGTGGCTGCTGGTTTCTGTCTTTCACATAAAAATATTTTTAGGCATTTGAGTGTGTATCTCTCCCTTTCTTGAAGCTTCTGGATGCCTCTTTCAATTATTCATTTCCCTGCTATTTCTGCCTTTTCTAAGCTCCAGCAAGGACAGATTTGATCTAGTCATCATGAAGTATGAGATGAATAGAGGTTTATCTTGTGGCATGTTTCCTGTGAGTGCTGTAGCCAAGGTCAGTGAGACAGGTTAGGTCAGTAAGCGCAAAAAGGAGTTAGCTGGATATGACTATCCCTCCCTACAGATGCTTGTCTAAGCATATATTAAAGTACTTGTGGACTGTGGTTTGCTATTGCTTCAATACCTTAGCATGCAGCACAATGAGTGCATGGGAGGTGCAGGTTTAAGCTAGCACAACCAAACAGCGAAGTAGTTAGACTGCAAGGGGGTGCCCCAGAGTAGCTTCTCTTGAGAGGATGCAGTAAAGTGTACCACCTAAATGGTGGGTTGTTGTGGTTCCTTCAAACTTAAATAGTTGAGAGTACTTGTCCTGGTTTAAGCCCAGCAAGCAGCTAAATACCACACAGCTGTGAGCTCATTCTCCCCCACCCTACCCACGGAGTGGGGGAGAGTACTGGAAATGCAAAGGTACAGACTGGTGGAATGAGGTAAAAACAATTTACTAATTGAAATATAATAATGATAACAATAGAATATACACATAGAATATACAAACAAATTATGCACAGTGCAGTTGCTTACCGCCCACTGACCAATGCCCAGCCTGTCCCTGACTAGTGATCTTGGAGGAGACAAATCCTGAAATGACAATCCTGGAGTATGAGAGAGTGCTTTCTGGCCAAGCCTATATACTGAGCATGACATTGTATGATATGGAATATTCTATTGACCAATTTGTATCTGTTGCTTGCGCTGTGCTTGCTCCCAGCTTCTTGTGCACCTGCACACTAGCAAAGCATGGGAAGCTGAGAAGTCTTTGATTTCTTAGCAACAACTAAAACCATTTGTATGTTATCAACACTCTTCTTATAACAAATCTCACAGTAAATACAAAACATAGCACAATTCCAACTACTAAGAAGAAAATTATCTCTATCTTAGCTGAAACCAGGAGAGTGTTGCAGTGTGCTTTTCAGAAGATTGTGCGTTTATTTCGGTAAAGCTTATGCTAACAAAGTTCTCCAGAAAGATTTGCTGTAAGATGTGTTCCAGGAAGCTTGGTTTGTGCATGCAAAGGTGAATATACCACAGTTTTGTCTGCAAGAAGCAAGCATATATCTGACTGACACATGTCTTGTAGTGGCTGTTTGGGATTGCTCCCTGTTTGAACTAGTTAGTTGCGTTAGAATGGCAGGCAGGGAGTTGAAGCACTCCATTTTCCTTCAGTGATGTTAAAACTAATTGGTTTTATGACATCGAGGGAGGAATATAAGCCACAGGTAGAAAACATATTCAGGTTTTGCTGTATCTGACAAGCTGTTATTTTTCAAATTTATTACACTGTGTAATGTTATGCTTTACCAGCCTGAAGTAAGCATTTTAGCAAAACTTAGTGCTCATTCACTGGCTTCCACATCCCACTGAAACTCGGTGTTTTCAACTGCTTTCTGTTCCACAGAGTTTCAGTTTTCTTTATTTTTTGGACTACTGCCTAGTGTTGCCATTTCATGCTTTTGCTGTGCATTAAAACAGGATGGCTTTGTCCCTGATCAGGCGCCAGTGTTTTGAGAGAGGGAGTTGGTGGGAGGGAGCTGAGTGGCTGGTGCTTACAGGCCCCTGGAGGAATCAGGCAAAATGGTGTCCATTCATGGGGCCCTAGTAGTAAAGTATACCTTCTCCAGCATTTTCCTGCTGTTTTACTTGGCTCTGCAAGTTGCCTGAGCTGCAAAGAGGGTATTTTGAGTAGTTAAAGTTTGAGTGCCTCCACTGTCTTCCCTGCTTCTCATCTCCAGGCAGCGAAGATGACGTGGAGGTTCTGTGCTGTGGGACCACTGATGAAGTTGCGCTTGTCCCATCTTCAGGTGTTGCTGAATCCAGGCAGACCCTATGCTGATCAAACTTTTGTGGTAGGAGCCTTGCATCCCATGGTAAATAAGTTCAGCAAAAGATTACTTTTGAGACAGAGCTGTCCTCAGCTGTGACTCTAGACAGGCCCAGTGTGATTGCCTTGGCTGTCTTCTGCTGCATCTGGCTTCTGGGCAGTGCGAAGGGGAACATGGCAATGGAGGGCTCTCACTATGCTGTGTTCAGCATTTGCTTTCCTCTGTATTTTTGGGCGGTCCCATTACTAAATGCTCAGTAATCTTGCTGGAGTGCAGTAGTTCTCAAAGTCCTGTGCAGTTTCACTTGGGAATTGTGGTTGTATGATAAAACTTGCAGCAGATGGGCAGAGGATTTCCTCTCTCTTCAATGAAAATAGTCTGACTAAGGAGGAATCATGATTCCCAGAAACTTAATGCAGTGGGCCAGAGTGGCCTGCTAGATGCTCTTGCTTCAGACCTGCATATGAGTTCCCAGTGGGTAGGTGTGTGATACTGTCACTGACAGACAAAATTCTGAGAGGAGAATAGCAGTACGTGGGATGTTGGAGAAGAGTAATCCATAGAAATCGTTGGCTGTGGATTAATTTATTTGAGATAAATTAAGTCTTGGATGTTTGGGACTAAAGACTAATTAACTTGTGTCTGGCCCTGGTGTCCTCTTTAGAAGGGAAGACTAGCAAAAGGGGGAAAATAAGTACCTGAGATTACATACATTTCTGATGTTAAATTGGCATACTATGTACATAATGAGAGACATAGTTTTTTGTTCTGCTTTGTAGTTCTCCATTAAAAAAAAATACATTTTATTTGAACTCTTGAGTATTTATTTGCAAAACAGTGCAATTACTTTGTCCTCCCTAATGTTTTAGTAGCACAGAACTAGTCCAGAGGCATGTATGAAGGAGGAATTGATGGGAAGATCCACATTTTACATAGGCAGTGTGGATCTGGCACTGCTCTCGCTGGCTCTGTAGTGTTTAGTGGCCTGGCACCAGGCTGTTCTGGAGGTGTAGGGTGACTGTACAGTGCGGTATGCTGTCTGACTCTCTTTTCAAATAAAACGTCAGCATGGATTCACCATTAACATGCTTGACCAATCTGATAGCCTTCTGCAATGGCATGGCTGGCTGTGTAGATGAGGGGAGAGCTGTGGATGTAATCAACTTTAGCAAGGCTTTTGACACTGTTTTCCATATCATCCTCCTAGGTAAGGTTAGGAAGTGTGGGTTAGATAAGTGGACAGTGAGGTGAATTGAGAAGTGGCTGAATGGCAGAGCTCAGAGGCTTGCGATCAGTGATGAGTCAAGCTGGAGGCCTGTAGCTAGCAGCGTTCCCCAGTGGTCAGTACTGCATCCAGTCTTGTTCAACATATTCATCAGTGATCTGTATGAAGGGACAGAGGTGTACCCTTAGAATCATAGAATCATAGAACTATTCAGGTTGGAAAAGACCCTTGGGATCACTGCATCAACCATCATTCCTACTCTACAAAGTTCTCCCCTAAACCATATCCACCAACACCACATCGAAATGACCCTTAAACACATCGAGGAATGGTGATTCAACCACCTCCCTGGGCAGCCTATTCTAGTGTCTAATCACTCTTTCTGTGAATTTTTTTTTTTTCTAATGTCCAGTCTAACCCTCCCTGTTGCAGTTTGAAGCCATTCCCTCTTGTTCTGTCACTGGTTACCTGTGAAAAGAGACCAGCACCACCCTCTCTACAATGATCTTTCAGGTGGTTGTAGAGACTGATGAGGTCTCCCCTCAGCCTCCTCTTCCTCAAACTAAACATTCCCAGCTCCTTCAAGTGCTCTTCGGTAAGATTTATTCCCTAGGCCCCTCACCAGCTTTGTTGCCCTCCTCTGTACTTGCTCCAGCACCTCGATATCTCTCTTGAATTGAGGTGCCCAAAACTGGACACAACACTCCAGGTGTGACCTCACCAGTGCTGAGGACAGGGGGACAATCACCTCTCTACTTCTGCTGGTCACCTATTTCTAATACAAGCCAGGATGCCATTGGCTTTCTTGGTCACCTGGGCACACTGCTGGCTCATGTTCAGCTGCTTGTCAATGAGAACCCCCAGGTTCTTTTCTGCCAGACACTTTCCAGCCACACTTCCCCAAGAAGCCTGTAAGGTTACATGGCGTTGTTGTGGCCCAAGTGCAGGACATGGCACCCTTGGCAAATTTTCTGACAATACAAAACTGGGAGGAGTGGCTGATACACCAGAAGGCTGTGCTGCCATCCAGTGTGACCTGGACAGGCTGGAGAGCTGTGTGGAGAGGAATCTAATGAAGTTCAACAAAGGCAAGTGTAGGATCCTGCACCTATGGGGGAAAAACCTCTTGACTAGTACAGGTTAAGGATTGACCTGCTGGAAAGCAGTTCTGCAGACAAGGATGGGAGAGTCCTGCTGTCCAGGAAGTTAACCATGAGTCAGCAATGTGCCCTTGTAGCCAACAAGTCAATGGCATCTTGGGGTGTGTTAAGAAGAATGTGGCCAGCAGGTTAAGGGAGGTCATACTCCTCCCCTACTGTGTGCTAAGAGAGGCTGCCTCTGGAGTGCTGTGTCTAGGTCTGGGCTCACCAGTTCAAGAAAAACAAGGAACTACTGGAGAGAGAGTCTTGCAGAGGACTATGAAGATGGTTAGGGGACTGGAGCATCTCTTATGAGGAGAGGTTGAGAGACCTGAGTCTGTTTACCTTCGAGAAGACTGAGAGAGGGGATCTTATCAATGCTTGTAAATTTCTAAAAGGGTGGGTTTCAAGAAGGTGTGAGCAGAGTCTTCTCAGTGATGCCTAGTGACAAGACAAGGGGCAACAGGCCCAATCTGGAGCACAGAAAGTTCTATCTGAACATGAGGAAAAACTTCTGTACCTTGAGGGTAACAGAACACTGGAACAGGCTGCCCAGAGAAATTGTGAGGTCTTCTCCGGAGATACTCAAAACCTGCTTGAATGCAAACGTGTGCAACCTGTTCTATATGAACCTGCTTTAGCAGGGGGGTGAACTAGATGATTTCTAGAGGTCTCTTTCAACCCTTACTATTCTGTGACTCTGAATAATAAACAATGCTTCCTTCTGTGGTAACAGTACTGTACTGCTGCAGAAGGTACTGACTCTCACAAGAGTCCTGATTCCTTTTGGGTCAGAGGGAGAAAAAAAGTTGTCCCTGTTTCCTCTGCAAAAGTTTTATTTTGACAGGTGAGATAACCTAAGAGCAGAAATGTATTTTTGACAAGTTTTGCCTGATGTGTAATGCATACCAGACTGGTTCTGTTACCAAGTCACATTAAGCAGGGTAACTTAAAGGAATGTATTGTTGTGTCAGAAGAGCTCCATTGCTGAAGACTCGGCTCTACTCAAGTCAGTAATATTGCTTGCTTATAATTTCTTCCTACTGAAAAAGAGTTGTAGTGATTCTGCTATTTCAGACGATGGGGAATAAAAACATTCAAAATATGAACTGTGGTCTTCTTACTGGTTACCATAGAAATCTAAATAAAGAATGCTCTGCAAACAGGGTAAATATAGCACTTTCACTTTCTTAAAAAGACATGCCATTGTTCAGATTTCTGTAGTAACTGATCAATAAGACCTGCTGCACACACTCTGAATAAAATTTGTGGAAAAGTGCTGTATTTGCACTATGTGCAAAGTATTCTTAGTTCAGTGTCAGAGAACTTGCCCATTACTGGTTTTTTTGCATCTATTTTTTTGTTGAGACTGGCCATGGTAAATGAGACCAGAAAAAGCTGGTTTGCATTGTTTCTAAGTGCTGCTAAATGCTCAAGATTTGATGGATTATGAATGAGTCACCTACAGAACTGTTCCTGTAATTCCAGTGGGAAATGCAGCCCAGTGACAGAGCAGCCAGCTAAAAGCTGCAGCTGGAAACTCGGGAAGCAACAAGAGGTCTTATCTGGAAATGGGCTGCTCTTGTGGGGTCCACTCAGACTATCCCCTGATCCAGCTTTCTCACTCAATTTATTGCATGGGCCAGGAATGGGGAATGGAGGCAAGCTGGATTTTGGTGGCTTTGGCCTCTGCAAGTGGAATGGTCTGACTTCCAGCAAGTGGGTTTGTGACCTAATAAACTTGTAGGAGCTAAGAGTTGTTGCAGAGTAAAGCTGCTCCAGGTTTCCCCCGCTATCCTTAGGAACATGTATTATGCACATCTCACCTGGTGGAACCTGATGGCATTTTCACCACTTTTCATTTTTTTTCAAAGTAAATATTAAGACTTTTTTCTTTCTAAAGCAGTCAGTGTGGTTTCATCAGTTTTCACCTGTTTCAAGTCATCTTGTATAATGTAAATCCCTTTCATATTCCATTAGGTTTTTTTTAAAAAAAATTTTTCCTAGGGCTGTTTGACTGGTAGAAGTAACCTCATTGCAGCAAGAGAGCGAAGCATGTAAGAATTTTAAATGAGTTTCCATCTGGTGTTGTTCTTGACTTGGTAATAGGAATAAAAATGTTTTGCATTTTTTACTAAGTAGGAGTTTTTCTTCTTCTTCTTCTCATATTTAAAAGCTGAACCTAAGAAGCAAAAAGGAAGTGTACAGATTTCCAGAGCCAGGTCACTGACCTGTGCCCTTACATCAGCCGCGCAGCTGAGGGAAACCAAAAAACATCTGCGCCACATGAGGGATGGGCAAACTGAGGATTTTTATGGGCAAATCTGAACTGGTATGGCTTCACAACAGCTCCCTAAGCAACACAGCTGTACTCGTAAGATTCTGTGCTCTTGCAGGTTTCCTAAGTTAGCTCTACTAGTCCTATGTAATTAAACCAAATGCAGTCTTCATACCTACAGCCTGTTCCGGTCTTGGACTGGATTCTGTGCAGTACTTCTTTGGGTGCTGGCACTGTGATAGCTACTTATGTAATGCCCTGGTGCAGGTTTGAAGAAAACCAAGCAGCAGTTCTGGATGCAGAGGGTAATGCCACTTTCTTGAATCCTTTTTTTTTTTCTTTTCACTGCTCCCACCTTGCTGCAGAAACTTTGGCTGGGTGAGGTAGTTGGTTCTTCTTGTCCAGGGGGAACTGAGGCTTTTGCAGATGTTGCTGGATTTGCTGCCTTTATCTGGAAAATGCACCGTTTTAATGAGCAGGACGATGTTCTGTGGGGAAAGTGTGGGGAGATCTACTCTTCTTTCTCAGTAATAGTGTCATTATTTGATGGGATTTGTGTTAGTTTGTTGCTGTTCTTCTGCTCCACCATGTGTGCTTCAGAAATGGATGTGGAGAGTTCTTCACCTTCATGCCCCTCGTGTCTGACCAACGTGCCTAGCTTGGGGTGCACTCCAGAGGGAAATCATATCCCTTCCCATGGGAGGGCTGGTGTCTAAATATGCCTCTGAAAGCAAGAAGGAATAATATAAGCATCATTCACCATGGCTGAAACAATTTCTTTTTGAGGTCAAAGGGATCTGGGATACATGCTTAATTATTCAATAGGTATTTGGTAATGATTCAAGTGTCTTTTCTTGACATCCTGCCAAAAGAGGAATAGTTATTTCAGTAGCGTAAGTTTTGCCAAACTTTAGTGATACGAAACTCATCTGAACTCAAAGTGTTTTTTTTAATGGTTCTGCAATTTTGCTCTATTTTTTTCCATGTCCCACTTTCTAAAAGCCGCCTCAGCAAATCTAGCAACTGTATCAGTTGACTAGTGGCTGTGTTTTCAGATACTTGCAAAAAGAGTAGATGGCAGAATTTTAGCTAAGCAATTCTCTCCTTAGATCTATGCTAATAAGTTGCTGTATTTCTTTTTCCTCCACTAAATCATAAAAATAAAAGGCAGTTCTCACTAGAGGTGTGTCACCGTTTGACTCAGGTCCAACAACAATGCTCTCGATCCCCTCCCCCTCCCACCCAGGTAGGGAAGGAGAGAGAAAAAGAGAGACTTGGCTGGATTGAAAACTAAACTACACAGCTTGAATTAAAACACCAATGAATGATATAAGAGAAAATATACAATTATATACAGATATATATTCAGCTATGGGCAAAAGCCTCTTGCTTCCCCCCACCCCTCTGCAACTCCCACAGCACTTCCCTGAGCCTGGGAAGTGTCCCGAGGAATCCTGGAGCTGCTGCTGGAGAAGAGCGGAGAGTGATGAGGGTCAGGAGAGCTCAAGCCTGGGGGTCGACGGTGATGGATGAACGGAGTCCTCCCTGGACGCCGGCCATGGACGGAAGCGAAGGGAAGAATAAGAAGAAAGGAAGTTGTCTTCTGTGATCTCTGACCTTCTTCTGAGCTTACGTAGATATATGGAATGGAATATCTCTGGCCAGTTTTGCTGTCTGTCTAACTCAGCCTCCTACGGGGGGGTTCATAGATCTCCCCGTAGTGTCTGAGCCAGCAGAGTGAAGGTGCAACCTTGAAGCCTCCGTAGTTAGAAAAGCATTCCAGTGTCTTACCAACATAGCAGAACACACAGTTGCTAGTTAAAAGAAAGCTTACTGAAGGAAAAAAAAAATCAGTAAAAAGGAAAATTGGCTTAATCCTGGCTCAAACCAGGACAAGGTGTAATACGATAAAGGGAAGTAGAATTGGGACGCAACACTGCCAAGTCTAGTCTAGTGCACTAATAAAAATGTAGCTTGAAATACACTGAATTGCATTCAGTTGCAAACTCTAGGGTTTTTTTACTTTTGGTTTGTACATGGTGTTTGTTTATGGCTATTGGCTCTTTGTCCTCACAATAAAGAAATTTATCATCTAATATTTAATTGTTAAATAAACTTAATTTTTAGTTTCTTCTACAGTTACAAAAAATCAGGCATTTCTCAGGTCAAGGGCTTTTCCATGTTCCCCTCTTCAAAGAACTAAGAGACAAAACAGCACAGTATTGCAAAACCAAAGATTAGAAAATAAAGGTGAAAATTTAAGTCCCTGTCTTCTGACTTCAGTGAGAGCAGGGAGGTAATGCAAGAGCTATCTGCAAAACTCACAAGCTCTTTCAAGGCACAGAGCAATGCCTTAGCATGGTGATGAATGGGGAGGTGGAGGTCTTTTGCTTTCAGGGAAACAATACTGCTCATTTTTGTATTTGTTTATTTTTTCATGATCGTAACTTGGAGTGTGAAGTGAAATGACAACTTTGAAGCCCTGTGGTTTTAAAAACTGGATGTAGGTGTGTAAACCATTTTGATTTTGAGCACTTCAGAAATAGGAATTATATCAATTATTATTGAAATGGAGGATGAGTCCATGTGGGTACAGGAGGTTTTCTGGGACACTTGTTCTCACAGAATGAAGAGCATCCTTTTAACGTAATGGCTTTGGATAGAATGAAAATTAACATTGAACCTAAGCCAGTAAGTTACTGCTGGAAGGTGCTATCCTTATTCCTTTTTTTCCCCTGTTGTGTGATAGGGTCATACACCCTCATTTCAGCCATCTCTGGGACTTTTTTTTAATATATCCATCACTGGTAGTTAAATAGATTCTCTGGATTCTTCGTACTCTCTGTGTCCCCTCTATGTATTATGCTGGGTTAACTCCCTACGTAGGCTCCCTTCCCAGTTTATATGGGTGCCAGAATGGACACAGAAGGGTTGGGAGGTGTGTGTAGAGCATGCTGAGTCCACCAGGTGAGTGGAAACCCCGCTGAACAGAAGTACACTGGAAATTCAAATTAAAGCATTTCTTGTGAAAGGGAGAGAAGGACCCACTGCAAAATAAGCAAACATCTTGCGTAGTTCCATTTTTTCACTGTGCACAGCTGTGTCAAATTTTGTGTACATTGCATTTTTATTTTTTGTTCAGAATATCGCAAGTTTCTTGGGGTAGGGGAGAGATTATCTGTCAGGGCTTCTGAAAACTGGAATTAACCTAAATTGAACACAGACATTGAAATACAGTAGGTATTAGTCTCCATTCAGCCCTTAACAGTAGGTAAAAATACAGCTTTCTACTGTTGAATCCTTAGTGTCATGCTGCATATTGCCTTTGCTGCTGTTTCCAATTTGTGTTCTCCATTGGCTGGTAATCGTGTTGATTATTTTATGCCTGTGTTGAAGATGTGAATTGTCAGACGTATTAGTCTCTTGAGTTTCTTTTCGGGTGTGATGAGGAGGAGGCTGACCTCTGTTGCTGGCTTATAAGAAACAGTATTGTGAGAAACTGACTCTTGCTTTGCAGAATGTGGCTTCTTCTCCAGCAACGGAGTGGTTACTGAGACTTTTTACTTGTCCTGTTTGTCTTCCTCTGACGAAATAAATACACGCTAATTATCATTTTGATTACATAGTGCAATTTTCCTGTTAATTTTAAATTGCAGCGGTTCTGTGCCACAGCCTGCTTAAGGACCTTTGGCCCAAGTTTGGCCTTGAATTTTGCAGACATCAAATAGATACTATATTGTAGTAATCTATCAGAAAAGAAAGTTTTGCAAAATGCAAATGGACTTTGATAATTAATGTTTATAATGCTTCTCTAAGCATCAGCAGTATAAAACTTCTGTGCTCTGGAAGACCTCTGCAGCTAGTATCATATCAGTCATCATATTTGACAGCTATTCTGACAGCTGGTACACTGCAGGAGGCCAGGAAGAAGTGGGGGTAAGGTGTTTTAAGACTTATTTCTCATTAGCCTATGCTGATTTGATTGATAATAAATCATGCTTTCCTGAGTAGAAAACTGTCTGGCTGGTCAGCCCCAAATTGTTGTGATGGACAGAGTTAAATCTGCTCAGGAGTGGTGTTCCTCAGGGCTCAGTTTTGGGGCCACTTCTTTTTAATGTCTTTATCAGTGATCTGGATAGCTGCACCCTCGATAAGTTTACAGATGATGCCAAGTTGGGCAGGAGTGTTGATCTGCTTGAGGGTAGGAAGTCTCTGCGGAGGGATCTGGACAGACTGGATCAATGGGCCAAGCCAGTTATATGAGATTCAGCAAGGCCAATGGCTGGGTCCTGCACTTGGGTCACAATAACCCCATGCAACACTACAGGTTTGGGGAAGAGGAAAAGGACCTGGGGATGTTGGTCAACAACTGGCAGAATATGAGCCAGCAGTGTGCCCAGGTGGCCAAGAAGACCACCGAAAGGGTTGTCAAGCATTGGAACAGGCTGCCCAGGGAAGTGGTGGAGTCGCCATCCCTGGAGGTATTTAAAAGGCATATATATGTGGTGCTTAGGGACACGGTTTAATGGTGATCTTGACAGTGTTAGGTTTGTGGTTGGACTTGATGCTCTTTAAAGGTCATTTCCAACCTAAATGATTCTATGAAATCGAATTGATTTCCTCAAGTCCAGTCTGTTTTGCTCTTGTCAGTAATTGTTGAGTGATTCCTCCCTGTTCTTATCTTGACCCATGAACCTTTTGTATTTTTTTTTCCCCCCTGTCAAGTTGTGTAGGGGAGTGATAGTGACTTTGGTGGGCACATGACATCCAGCCAAGGTCAACCCACCACAATGACCTGGCTTTGGAAAAAGAAAAAAACATGCTAATTTGAAGGAAAATAGGATTGTTGTCTGCTTTAATAGGTATCCCTTCAGATGTCTTTATGTTCATTTTAATGTCAGCATTGATCTGTCCTACAATTAGACAAGTGATGAGATGGTTTGGGGTTATTTTTTTAAGTCATAGCCTCTTTTTTTTTCTTTTTTTTTTTTCTTTCTTTGTTCTTTTTGAGCATAAGCAATTGTAATTAAGCCACCAGAACCTACATAGCAGAATGGAAATTACTTGAAAGTATTCTTTACCAAAAGGGAAGTGGATATGTCCCTGGCAAGGAAGTTCTGCCTATGATCTAGGAGGGTTGGTGTCCATTGCACCTGAAATGCTAACAAATGATTCAGGTAGTATTTATTTCCTCACTTGAGGTCTGTTTTAATTAAACTCTCATAATATAAATCTTTGGCTTGTACAAAGCACAGTCACATCTTTTCCTGGTTGTCTCCATTCACAGAAATAGCCTGGTTATGGATTTTCTGGGCTTTATGGGAATTTTGAAAAACTTTTTATGTTTTTAACTGTCCTTCCTTGGCACCAGTTTCTTATACAGAAGCGGGAGGAGAAGTTGATGCTGCTTGTTGGTCTGTCAACCCTCTAGAAGTTCCTCTTGGGTTTTGTGGCCAATTTTGAAGCTGCTGTCTACAATCCTCTTTATGTATGAGGTGGACTACCCAGTTCGCAGCTAATGCAGCACCATACGCAAACACCTTGCTTTTACCATAACTCAGCTGGCCCACATCATTAAGTTTGAAAGCTCTGTTTCTGCTGACTGCCAGCCACATGAGGATCATGTTAAATTTAAACATAAATCTTCATGTGCCTGTACAGTGACAGATGTAGTTTGCACTTTAGTGGTCTGACGCCAGTCAATGTCCTCTGTGGTTCATATTTTGCATACAGATATTCCTAATTGGGACGGTGTCTTCTAGAGGAACATTTTGTTGAGTGTGATGAGCTTTTAAAAATGTTCTTTATTTTCTGCTCCTTTGATGCAGTGATCTTGAAGAAGATGAGCAGCACTACTTGTCTCTAAGGAATACTTGCCAAATAGCAGTAACTGACATTTTTAATCATCCTCTGTGTTAAGGTTTAAACATACAGCAGCATACATACTAATTATGGAATATTTTTTTTTTTTTTTTGTAACTGGAAATAGATTGAATTTTTTATTTCTTGTAGTAAATTATCTCTGGGTGAGTTGACAAGCTGCTTGTTAGGAGTACAGGCAGAAGCAGGATTCATTGGAAGAATGGTCAGCAATAAATACCCCTGGAGATCAAGTGGCAGATGACAACTGGCATGAATGCAGTGGGAATTCTGAGGCATTCACTCAAATCAGGTTTTTAAACACATATTAGTCTTGGCATACTAAATGGAATGTTTGTGGTGTGTTTTTTTTGTTTTTTTAATAGTTATTTAATGCATTTATTTCTCTAAAGATTTGATGAAGACCTCTCCAAATGTATTTGTAATTGTAAAAACACATTAAAACAACATCACTCGTGTTAATTACAGAAATAGCATGCAAAATCCTTGCCCCACTGATTTCACTTGGAACGGGTTTTGTCTGCTCATTACTGCTATGAATAAGGTTTTCCCCTCACTTAACACCATAGCATTCTCCACTGATTTAAGACCATGCTTATATTACTGTGACTGAAAGTACTTTTGCCTGTGGGTGCTGTCTGTCTCCCTTAGGAAGGGGTGCAGAATACTTACCGGTTTCTCTTGCATTTTGTAAGCTTAGGCTGCCATTGAACTGTAGTTTTCAAACATTATTTTTACTCAAATACTATTGTGACTATTGCATGAACTGTTTGACTTGCAGGAGCACTACCATCTCCTTGTCAGGTAGAGATTCCTCTGACCAGGCATCCAGTGTTTAGGGACTCCTGTGATTTTTCTCTGTGAATACCTGTTGCTGCTTGTTGCTCTCTGCCTCCTGCATCAACTGAAGCTCCCAGGGCTTCTGGATATTGCCTAGCCTGGATGATGTTTTTGACAAAAGGGATTATTTAAAAATGCTCGTTCCTGCTGGCAGTGTGCGCCACATATGTCTAGATTATTTTGGGGAGCTTTTGTTTGACTGATGTTTGGGTCACCTTTGCCTTCATTTCCCAGGTAGCAAGGAGTGAGTAGGGCTGTCCCTTTGTCAGGTACTTCATCCTCCTTCTGGACCTTCAGAGGAGGAGGACCTGTTTGTGCTGAAATTAGATCAGGCTCCCACCTGAAATTTATATGAACCCATGTGTGGATTTCTGTAAGCTTCAGATATGACCCCAATGAGATTTCCCCCTCCCTCCCCTCCTATATTTAAACAACACTGAAAACACAGAGTGCAGTATGAGAGTTAAGCACAATGGTGAGGTTACATGTGTCATCTGAGCCATTAGTGCAGGCAGTGCTCCTGGCCTGTCGTGTGTACCAGATGTGACATCTTTCGATAAGTTTAAAGGTGTGGTGAAAGATTATGGGCATGGTTTCACATCACTTTGGACTGCTTCAAAATTGTTTCAAAAGCTGCTGCGGACAGCACCTATTAAAGGGTGTCTGTCCATCTACCTCAAGTGGATCAATTTGAGGACCCAGCTGAAAATGAACCCTTCAAAGAAGATGCATCCTTCTGACAGTGTTGCTGTGATGAGGTGGCTGAGTCAGTCCTAAGGCCAACTGCTGCTGAAAGGGACAGTTGTCTTAAATCAAGAGAGATGTAAAATGGTACTGTTATGTGAAACATTTCACCCTGCTGGCTGTGGAACAGCAACTTTGACTTTTACTTTCTGCAGCTGAATGTTTGTGAAATGATTCCTTTAGCTGAGGTGAGTACTGCCTGTTTGTACTCGGTGTTTAACCTGTTCAGTGCAGAACTCTGTTCCATTTAAGCTCTGCCTGCATAAAATTAAATACAGTTTCAGCTCTTGTTTATGCGTATTTTGAATTCATACTGTGCTTTATAGCAATACATTTCAGTTTTGCTTTTGACTAGGGAATAAGTTGCTTTTTAGTCAAAACTCTGAGTTGGCTGGCCTTGCAAGCATCTAAAATGTCTGTGTCCATCCCCCATGCATATGTATACACACATGCACTTTTACATCTCCTAACAGGGAGTCTTGGAGCCACTGGTTCTCTCCCAGTAGCTGTTAGCACAGCCAGCTTCTTAGGTGGGTGTACTGGAAAAAATGGGAATTACTATTCTTGTTTTCTATGGCCTTCAGCTGAGACTGTAGGTGCTCACTTCTCATAGTGCGTTCTACCAGCTTCCAGCACCATTTAGGTTTTAAAGGGCCTGGTAGACTTACACTGTTTTGACTGTAAGGCAGTCCCACTTCAGCCATGTGTGTTCAACTTGGGTGTGACTGGTCAGTGATTTTATTTCTAGAGCTGTGACTCTACACTTGTTCTCCTAACAGGTTCTGAGACCTCTTGGAGGTTGCATGTGTGAGGAAAAATACTTGTAAGCTCCAAAAGAGCTTTGAATGTTATTTTTTTTTAGTTCTGACTCAGATACCCATCTAGGTTCTGTGAAATTAGTGGCTAAATTCCTGTTGACTTTTTTTTCTGTATTGATTAACTTAACTGTTCTGAGTAAATTTGACTGCCTGTGGCTGTTTGCTGACTCTAGGTTCCTGCAGTACCTCCAAGCAAAATGCTAAGCATAGCTGGCATGCTTGGTACAGCACAGAGGCAGAGAAGGAAAAAAAGCCTTATTCTGTGTTAAAATCTGTTTGGGAGCACAGCACTGAATGATGGGATCCCTCATTCTGTGGTTATGCATGATGTCCCTTGATTTCTTACTGCCATGGATGGTTCTGCGTGAATTAGAAAAAAGTCAATGTACTGGGGAAAAAAGAAATCAATGTAATTATCTGGAATTGAAGCTTTAGTTAAAATAAGGGGATGGCAGGATATTTTAATTCATAGACAGTAATAACAGGGATATAAGTGAGAGAACATTGCTCAGTTGAATTCTTTGCTTCCTTTTGGAGCATCTGGTAATAGCCGCTGTTTTAGTGAAAGTGGTTGTAGCAACACACAGGTATTTTGCTGAAGACTTGGCAATACTGCAGCAACATATTAATTTCTGTAATTTGACTTCTTGGTATTGATATGAAGTATATATCATCATTTGGCAGTGTAATTAATATGTTCCGCAACCTCTAGAAGAATTTCCTTCCAATTCAAGAGGAGATTAATGTAGACACTTTTTTATTTAACACACAGAGCTGCCTTTTGAGTGTATGTATACAAGCTTATTTTAAAAAATAAAGCACAACACTTGCTATTAAAAATCTAGGTCTTGAAACCTTAGGAATGGAGAACCTGGAAAGAATATAGTGTGTTGCAGGATAGAATACAGCTAAATTTAGAGGAATATACTTTTGAAGCTTATGAAGTAGTTAAGGAAAGCTCTGTATAATGTGAGGTGAAGATGTAGTCAATGCAGTTCTGAAGTTAGAGGTCAGACTAAGAATAATGGGAAGTCACTGGTCCGAGCAGGAAGCAAATGGATGATACAGGAGTACCATCTCTGGCATATCAGTGGCATATTTCTTGGTGTCTGACAGCCTTCCTTGGAGTTTGCTCTTTAGATAGTGGTTCTCATGACCTTTCTGTAGCTGATGATACTGTATCTTCTACCTTCTGAATTGCTTTTCTCCTGTTGTTCCTAGAATAATCATAATTTTCTCAGAAGAAACTGCAAGATCTCTTCTATCAGTGACTTCAAGTAGACTTTAAAAACAAAACAAAACAAAACCCAACTAAAAGTAAGTAGATTAGGTAAGAATTTTTAGCCTTATAGCAGATTTTATGACAGAGCAGGAAGATGAATGCTTGTTTTTGGAGGATGATCAGAAAATCAATTCTCATTCTTTTTGTTAGGTTATTGCACCATTAATAGATCTTCCTCTCAGAGGTACAGAACTAAGAAAATGCAGCATAGCGCTAGAACTGCAGTGTTAAGTAAAAAAAAAAAAATTGATCTAAATATCTTTCTGTCGGTGAGAATTGTGAGGTCGCAACTGCTGCATTTTTCATCTGCTTTACTTCCTAGATGGTGAATCAGCTAGCCAGCAAAGATGATTAATAAAGGAATGAGCTCAATAAGGATTTTTTACTATTAACCAATGACTATTCTGAGCAAGAAATGTTCCAATTATCTGCTGACCCTGTTTCATTAAAACAAAAGTAATTTTTAAAACCCTCAACAATTATTATATTTGAGGTGATGGAGATGGGATTGATCTAATAGTTAATTTTAACATTGGTTCTGCCTTAATTCTTCAAAGCATGTATGTAATCTATTGTATACATTTCATAGGCTTGTTTGTGTAAGATCTTCTAATGTGGGGGAAAAAATGTGCTGTAATATTTATTTTTTACTTTATAACCCCATCCCTCCCCTCTCCTAAGCAAAATGGCAGAGGCTTGTAAGATAGAGGAGAGGATCCTTTTTTACAGCTAAGCAGCCATTGTGCAAAAAGTTTTGAATGTGTTGTCCAGGTGTGCAGAATCAGTATGATTTCTGTTAGTACATATTTTCTAAGTTAAAGGTACTTCATTATCATCTGACTTTGAAGCCAAAATTATGAAGGCTTGAAACAGCATCAGATTGATTATGACTGAAACTGGAGCCTTTTATTCTGCCTTTTTTTTTAGTGCATTCACTTTAAGCATGTAGCCTGAGCTTTCATGAATGCAAATTGAATATGTGAACATAATGTAAAAGAAATAGTATAAAACAACACAGATGGGAGACAATGACACCATTCTAATGGCATAATAAATCTGCAGCATGAGTGGATGCCCAGGCTAATGCAAAAGCTGCGTGAAGGCCAGCAGTGCTGGCAGAGTGGTTGTCTAAGCAGGATGCTGAAAGGCAGAGTGGGCCAAGCTGACATTGCCATGTGCCATGTCCCATGATGCAATAAGCTCTGTGCCTTGCCCTGGCATGGTGAATATCAAGGATGCTCTAAGATGGAGCACCCTGTTGTGTGCAGCATAAGATGGAAAATACTGGAGAATATCAGGAGAGGTTAGGGAGAACTACACAGTGATAATAGTACTCCAGAGTAGGAATGAATAACTGAAGTCAGTTACTGAGAGAGTTTGTACTTAGAGCATAGATGCTAATGCCTTTTTAAAGAAAAGGAGCTAACTTGCAAATACAGATTTCACTTCAGTTTTGTGGTGCACTTTTAGTAACTTGCCTTCATTCAGACAGTTACAGGCTAAGGCTGACTTTGGCTCCATTTGAGTTTATCCTGGTTTAGCTGATGCTTTGTGAAATTATTGTCTTAATGGTGGGAAAGTACATCTCTTGGGAAATGTGAACGAAGGACTACCTTCTTTGGAAAACCGTGTCTCTGGTTTGAAGAGCTCTTGAGTTGAGCTGATGGTGTAATATTTTAACATCATCTTGTGAGATGTTGTGTTGGATTTCTGTTTGTGGCCCTGTTTCTGCTGTAACGACTCATCCTGTTTTGCTGGGTTTGACCTGTTAATGTATGTGCAGAACAGGAGATGGAGAGAAAATAACTGAGTAGCATGCTTGCTCCCTGGAGGGGGAAGGATGACTTAAGCTAAAATGCTGCCTCCATATCCCATGGGTATGATATACGGTAGAGTGACTAGATCTCTTGCATTATTCATTGCTACTGGCTTCTGCTGTGATGTGGGTGTTTATCACATGAATAGTTGTGCTGTGGGTTCCTGCAGAAAAGGTGCGTGTGACCTGAATACTCATCGCCTGCAGGCCTTTCTCTAAGTGACAGATAGAGTATGGCATGTCTGCTAAGAAGTCAAATCATTTGGAGATGCGTGTTTCTCAGACAGCTTATGGATGTGCATCTTCAGTTGCTTCTAACCCTCATGACTGGTCTCTGTTGTGTGTATCAGCTTGAATTGCCAGACTTGCGCTTCTTTCCTTAAAAACTGATTCCTATATGCAAGTAAGTTTTATTCTTGTAATGTACTTGGAAAATTGTTCAGCTAGCTATGTTGCACCCCATTGTGCTAAGAATAAGATTTCTTGAGGGAAATTCCAGGCTTGTTTTCAAATATTGATTTAAGTTTCTTTCCACTTTTATTGTTTTTAATTATTTTTTTAGCTGAGCTGCTTAAGCATTTTTCAAAGCATTCTTGTTTTGCTGCTGAAGTGCTATCAGCAAATTGTGTGCCAGACTTCGGTGAGCTCTAAAGCTTGGGTTGGGAGGGATGTGCAAACAGAAAATACAGCTTGATTGCCATCCACTTGGGGGAATGCTGCAGTGGTACTCAGACTGTGTTAGAAGAGTTGTATAACCCCCTGCGTTGGTTGTGCAGTGCTTTTGGCATAATAAACCAGAAACTGTCAACCTCAGGCCAGATGCTTGCTTAAACAGTTTTGCAATAGCAGATACTTGATGGATTCTTGTTGGAGTCATGATAGCAGTGATGCTGAAAGCTGGAGGAAAGAGGTAGGTTTAGGGAGGGAAAGTGAGGACTCAAGACTTAGTTGCACTTTGACAGGGATGCTCAGCGCATTGCAAACCTCCTGCCCCTGAGTGTGGCAGCTGTGTTTGGGATGTCTGTATGCTCTTCCTCTTCCACTGGCTTTTATGTATGGGATGTATGTGTGCTGAGACCTACCACCAGAACAGCATCTGTTTTCCTGGAACAGCTCCTTGTCCAGGCTGGTTCACCCTTAGGAAGCTGAATTACTCACCAGTGTAAACACCAGCTCCCTCAAGCTATAAGGGTAGTGCATTTTCATAAGTTTTTACTGATAGAATATTATGATATATGAGTAACTATAGAAACAGAAGATGAATCGAAGTAGGGTCTTTTTGGGTGCACAGTCTGACAGGACCAGATGAGCTGAATCTAGTGCTGTACAGCGGGAGATATTGACCTCTCTCAGGCTGAAGATGAATTCTACATTGGTGTCAACCCAGTGCTTTGTTTCCTTCTGCTTTGGTGTCTGTGCATCACAAGTCAGCGAGCAGTAAGACAAGAAAAGTAGTAAGTCATGCACCTAGAGGACCAAAGCAAAACCCTGGTGTTTGGGAGCAATCACTGGCAATGTAGCATCCAGGTCTGTGTGAATGATTTGAGGGTGATGGTGGGGATGATTTGCTAAAATGAAAAGAAATTTTCTTAGCTCTTCCTCCTCCTCCCACCTCATGCCCCTTTCTGTGCAAAACTTCAGGAGAAAAAACAAAAAACACCTTCCAAAATCCACTTTAAACATTTTTAATAAAAGTAATGCCGAAAATTAAGGGGACAGTCTTGAGTGTTATTCATAAATATCATGACTTTTCCTCGTCACAGTCTCTTCAGTAGTGACCCTGTGGTCAGTGTATGCTGTGGAGAGGCAGAAGACCCATGCCCATGTTCCTCTTTGGCCCAGGAGGACCTCACCCATCTTCTGCCCCTTCCGGGAAGGTGTCCAGATTATGCTTTTAAAACTGAAAGGGGAAGATTGAGACCCCTGCAAATAATGAATAACCAAATCCCTTCAGGTTTTTTTTACTTCTCAGACTTCATAGTGCCATGTACATTTCAGTGTTTCAGCCACTACTTTGTGAAAGAAAGGCTTCTTGCTGACCTTCAAAAAAATTGTGCTTCAAAAATTCAGGACGGTGTTTTCCTTTTGACCCTGTAGGGCAGTAGATGAATTCATGTGTAAGATGCTTCCTTCTGTGGATTTGGTAGAAACTGCTGTGAAAGAAAGTAAGATACAGACAAAGAAAAGTAGATGCTAAGCACATCAGGGAATTCGTGAGGCAGTGACAGCAGCCTTCTCCCCCACCCCATCTTTACTGAGTCTTCTACCTGTCATGATTTTATGAGAGTCCTCCATGTCTGTCAGATTGAAGTCTTTATTAATACACTTGGCAGTTTTCTCTTGTAGTTTGTTTGGTTTGGGGTTTTTTTAGGTTTTTTGTATGGGTTTGGAGTTTGGGAAACTCAGTTCTTCTCTTCTCCTTTAGGGAACAAACCTCAGCAGCCTGGGTTCTTGAGGCAGCTGCATGGGGCTCACCAGGAGGGTGTGTGATGGAATTAGAACTGGTCATGTGCTTTCTAGAAGAAAAGAGAAAAAAAACTGTCCCTAAAATAGAGGACCATGCTGTACTTATTAATTATTGATGTTCTGCTGGACTACTTTTTTCTTCTATTTTTAAGTTGGAGAAAGAGGTGGAAATTTTAATGGAGGGGTAGATAAGATTCTGTGATTTCTGTTTATAAGACAATTTAAGGCAGAGTGCCTCATCTAAGAATGTAAATGCAGCATGCCTGTGCGTGCCTAAGGAAAAGTGCAGTATGAGAACTGTAACATTTTGTACTGGTATCAGTTCACTCATCTCTCTATGATGAGTACTGTATATACTGTTGCATCCTTAACCTCATGCATAAGTTCATAACTGCACTTCCATTCTAAAAGCCCAAGAATTATTTTTTCCAGAGCAACTGGATACCTGATGACTTGAATGTTATTGATTTTGCAGCCTTCTACCCTGCCCAACTCAGGCAGGTTTGTAGGCTGTTAGCAGCATATAGCAATTCCTATAAAGAATACAGAAGTGCTTCAAAGTGATGTAGTCCTTAAACTTTGTATTCCCGGATGCGAATAGGTGGGTTTATTTTCCTACAAAATAAGCTTTGGAGGTGAAGAAGGGGAAGACTATCTGCTGAATATTGTGACACCCATCCACATGACGGGCCAGAAGGAGGATCCATGGAACTACAGGCCAGTTTGACCTCAGTACTGGGACACATCATGAAGAGGCTCATCTTGAGTGAGTTCACATGGCAAGTGCAGGGCAGCCAGGGGATCAGGGCCACCCGGCATGGATTTATGAAAGGGAGGTCTTGCTTGACCAGCCCAGTCTCTTTCTGTGACCATGTGACCCACCTTTGCATGAGGGGAGGGCTGTGGTCGTTGTCTACCTGGACTTTGGTGATGCCTTTGACACCATCTCCCACAGCATTCTGGAGAAGCTGGTGAATCATGGCATAGACAAATGTACTCTTCACTGGGTAAAAAAACTGGCTAGTTGGCCAGGCTCAGAGAGTTGTGGTAAATAGGGTCAAATCTTTTTGGCAGCCAGTCACCAGTGGTGTCCCTCAGGGCTCAGTTTTGGGGCCAGTCTTGTTCAGTATCTCTCTCAATGATCTGAACGAGGGGATTGAGGACACCCTTGGTAAGTTTGCAGACAGCACCAAATTGGGTAGAAGTGTTGATCTACTTGAGGGTAGGAAGACTCTGTAGAGAGACCTGGACAAGCTGGATCAATGGGCCAAGGCCAACTGTATGAGGTTTAACAAGGCCAAGTGGTGGGTTCCATGTTTCAGTCTAATCAGCCACAGGAAACGCTACAGGCTTGGGGAAGAGTGGCTGGAAAGCAGAAAAGAACCTGGGGGTGTTGATTGAGAGCTGGCTGAATATGAGCCCACAGTGTGCCCAGGAGGCGAAGAAAGCCAACAGCATCCTGGCCTGCATCAGGAATAGTGTGGCCAGCAGGAGCAGGGAAGTGATTGTGCCTCTGTACTCGGCCTTGGTGAAGCCGCACCACAAGCACTATGTGCAGTTTTGGGTCCCTTAGAGCACAAAGGACACTGAGGTGCTGGAGCATGTCCAGAGGCGAGCTACGAAGCTGGTGAAGGGTTCAGAGGACAAGTAATACAAGGAGCTGCTGAGGAAACTGGGGATGTTTAGTCTGAAGAAAAGGAGGCTGAGGGGAGACCTCATTGCCCTCTACAACTACCTGAAAGAAGGTTGTAGCAAAATGGATGTTGGCCTCTTCTCCCAGGTAAATAATGTTCTAGTGGCCAAGGTTGGTGTTTTTTCTGGGTGTTTTTTGATGGACTTCTTGTGGTTGCTTGTGTTTGGGGTTGTGGATTTTTTTGTGGTTTGTTTTTTTTTGTTGTTTTGGGTTTTTTTGTGCAGATGTTTGGACTTAGTGATTTCAGAGGTCCTTTCCAACCATGACAATTCTGTGTCCCATGGAAATCCAAGTACCCAGGAATATCTAATCCCACTCTAAGTATATGTAGTTATCATCCCATCTTTGCAAAAGAGTGAAATGGGGGCTATTTAATTTTTTTAACTTGCTCCTACTGTTTCCTCAACCAGTCAGTTGTTTATTTAATCAGTTGTAACAGTATGTTCCTACTCTGTCATCTGTGGGCGTTAAAACGTGCTAAGAAGGGTATCAGTGTCTGCATGCTATCTGCCTTCCAATTTACTGCTTTTAATAAAGTCCTAAATTAATTACTGTAGCTTGCATAGGTCTGAGAGACTGAGCCTGCTACACTGGTGGCTGGCTGAGGTTTTCTTTGAAATAATTTGATTTATAAACAGGAAGAATTAAGAACTCTCCACCTCCAAGTAATTTTCATGTCTGCCAGTTTTCGAGGCATGAAACATGGTAAAAATGTGGGTGAAAATGTATAAATGTTCAGC
>NW_009970716.1:2883887-2909728 GCF_000747805.2 Chaetura pelagica
TTCAGCAGGTCACAGAGAAAGGGAAGGTCACTCAGGATGGGGGAGGGGTTCTCAACTGGGAAATAGAAAATGTTGGGTGTGTAGTAGCACGGTTTCAAGAATTTATGTCATCAGTGCTAATGTCCTTTTTATCTGAGGTCAGATGTCTCTTGTTGAAACTTTGTTTTGCAATTTCTTCTCTCCTGTTTTGTAGAAGAACTTTGGTCATTTCTACCTTTAAGACCTGTGCTTTGTATTTCAGGCTTTTCTCTTAGAACTGCTTGCTAACCCCATTTTAGTTTGGATAAAAAATTTGTCTTGTTTCAGGCATAAAATTCTTTTAGAGCTATTGCCTATTTTAAAAATTGAATTAACTACTCTTTCTGTTGCAGTTACACTGGGCTTGGTTTAGAGCAAATTAAGTTTCATATACAGGATTAAGAGGGTTAATTATAAAAATGGCCATGCCAGTACAGGGGGATATGTCTTTGCTTGTCTCTAGAAGAAACCCCTTAAAATTACTTGGAGAAAAGCTAGCATGTATGCCCAGTCTGTGGAGAAGTTTGGGGTCTCAACACTTAACCTTGCAAGTTTTTCTCTGTTAAACCTGTGAATCAAACAGAAGGAACTCACTAGTTTCTTGGCTTTACTGCTATGGAGGTGTTAACACAGAATGTGTTTTCTTTCTCTTTTTATGTCTCTTGAATAATGAAATTTGGTTTTCTGATACGGAAGTCTACAAATGTGCCTACTAAATCGGGTTAGAACATTAGTTTAATGAACATTGTTCTATTTTCTTCTTGTTCCCATGAAGAGCTTTTTTCACAGTGCCATTTCATTATTGGAGTGAAAATATTTTCTTGATTTCTTCAAAAAGCTTTAGATTTTAAAATTATTTTTCATCTGGCTTATAAGAAGGTCTCTTTTCAGGTTTCCAGATGACAAATATGATTTTTAATGAGAACATTTTTAGCTCTCAAATTATCTGTTCTGTTTCAGTACTTTCTACAATTTATAGTTCTTGGATTTCTGTTAGAGCAAGGACAGGAAAAAGTAAAACTCCCTTTTTAGATAAAACATGATTTTACTTGATTTAGCCTAGTTTTTGCTTTAGCAAAGAAAAAAATAATTAAGCTGTACAGCAGATGAGATTTGTATCTTTGATCTTGCATATTTTTCTCCAGATGGAAGAACAAATATAAAATTGAATAATACCTTGAAACCTAGAACATAGTTTGACTGACAGATCTGCTGCTGGAGTATCTTTTAAAGGTGAGAGAACGTTGCTTCTCACTGTGACAACAATCCCAATGTATTTTTCAGTACCAAAACCCACAGCATTAATGTTGGAGCAGAATGGTTGGGCAGTAACTGTGGTACATCATACAGATGTCACAAAAATAAATTATATACTCCATGTCTACTGAAAACAAGCATAATTAGAAATATGATTTTTCACTTAATTTTATAAGTTAGGTTATGAACATACTGTTCAGTGAGGACTTATTGCTGCTTTTTTCTAGCTTGGGGTTCATCTTTATAATCTAAATTAGTTTTTCCCATTATATTCGGTGTTTGTGCATGGGGAAAACTACAGGTCTGTAATGCAGAGCAGAGAGAGAGAATTCAAAGCATGCTTTGCAGGATCTCTTACACACCCCAGGTGTCATAATCCAACAGCAGCGTGTGACACCTTCCTGGCTGGGGAAGATCCCTGCACTGTAATATATGGCTCCTCTGTTCTGCTTCTACTTCTGTGTGTGCGTTGCTGAATGCAGGTGGTTTTTAAGGATTTAAACTGAAGTTGGCTGTTTAGGTTACTCAGTCACTTGTGCTTATCTACCTCCCAGGCTCCTGCTGCCTTGCTAGCTCCCACTGCTGCAGGGGGTGATCCTGTGGGTTTCTTATGGTCACCTGGACCTTTATGAGTCAGTAGTTTTCATTAATCCCTTCTTTCATAAACAAAAACTCTAATATGTGATTTACTTTTTGTTTTGCAGCTTGCCTGATTTCTGCAGTGACGGAGTGGGGCCCAGAACTCCAGGACCTGGCTCTGAAACAGGTTTTCTACCAACAAGCTGGGGCGAGTAAGTAGCATGCACTGTGTCTGGGTTCTTGATTTATCCATTCTTGCAGATTAGCTGCAACAAAACAATTCAACTTGCTCTGCCCACCTACATTCTGAGATTCTACCATAGCAGTGCTGTTCTCTGTGGTGTCAGTAATACTATCTGCTAGTGTGGCCACCTGTGTTAGATTTCAGTGTTAAGTGCAGTCTTCTGCAATGTGTTCAAATGGTTCTGTGTGGGTCTCGGAGTGGGAGGGAAGCCCACAGCAGCAGCTGCTTTGTGGCACCAGCTGAGGCCATCTGTGTGGATTACCACATCCTCCAGCAGCCTCTGGTGCTACGACTTTCCCTTCCTTCTCGTGACCTCACAGGCTGGTGATTTCTCAGTACCTGGCAAGCCATGTAGCTTCTCCTCTTCAGAAGTAAGGTGAGAGGTCTGACATTGTCTACCCACAAGGAAAGTGCTGTCAGCTGAAAGACTTGGCCTGAGTATGTCTGTAGGTTTCCCTATGACAGACAGTTGTGCTGGCAGAACCCTGCAGAGAAACTGCACCATTTGCTGCCAGAGACAGGAAGTTTCTCCATCAGGATTGCTCTTTCGCCTTTCTGAAATGGAGCAGCACTCTTCTGGGCTTTTGCTGATGTGATTCTTAGAAGGGTGTTACTTTGTATAGTCCTAAATGATGGAATTGAACTGGCAGGACGTTCAGATTATGCCAGCCTTACAGCCACTGAGCAAATCTTACACGTCTCGAGTTCTCCTTGCTTTACTTATGAGCTCCACAGCTGCATACTCTTATCCTTGAAGTTTCTTCTTCAGCTAGTTAGTTATGATATAGACAGGAGATAACTGCTAGCTGAGACATTGATTTAGAAATTGTTCATTAATGTTACTTTTCCCAGATAGTTCCTTGTTTACAAAGGACTTTCTCATACTGAAGAGTTTCAGAGGTTTTATGGTTTGTTTTCCCTCAGCCTCCCTTGATGATGCTACACTCCAATGAGATGAGATACTTTTTATTAAGGCAGTCCTTACACAAAGAGAGTGATGGACTCTGGCCAGGGCTAATCTGATCTTGGTTTGCAGTTACATGACACACAAATGTTTTAGTCCATGCTGTAAGATGACCCTTAGGGGCTTATGTAAAGGGTGCAGGGTTAGTTTTGGTCTCCAAGCTTTTTCCTATATGTTAATCAAGCAGACTTAACGGTCTGTAGTACACGAGAGGTTGGGCTAATGATGCGACTTTCCTTTCCAAGTTGTTTTTCTCTAGTCTGTATACCTACTTGACAGAGCCTCAGTTTTCACTTGGGAACCAGGCAATATTACTCTAAAACATAGAGCTGCCATGCAAATTATTAATTTGTATCATATACTAGATAATTCTCACATTGTTTTTGAATTTTTCTCATGTTTTTCTTTACTTCCCTCTTGGTCCTCTCTCTTTCACTTAGAGGAGTCTGTAAGTCATCTTGCTGTCCTGAATAAGGACCTATTTTACTGTCAGGAAGCACTCTGCTAGGGCATGGTGTAACCATTGGCCTGGTATTAGCTAGATGTCTTGCAGGCAGGTTTGTGAGACCACCCCTGCTAATCTTTAGTCAGCATTTTCATGGCTGACTGCTTTGATGCCGAGCTGAGGAGAACAGGGCTTCAGTCATTGTTAATAGGGTTGAAATTTCTCACCCCAGCTGCTCAGGGAAGATACAGCTTGCTAGATCCTAGCTTTTCAAATTAAAAGAAAAGGTTACTCATTTTGTGATAACCATGGGTTTTGGAGGTAGTGGAGTTGGTGTGAGTTCAACTACTTGAGCAGCAATCACTGCTTTTCAGTTTTTTAGTGAACCTTGCAGACAAGGCATGGGTGTCAGATGTCTTGCAGTGGAGCTGGTGCTCTCCACATCATCTCTGAGATCACAGCTTCTGTAGCATAGACTAATTCTTCTCCAGATTTCACTGGATTAACATTTACCAGAATACATGTTAAAGATCAAGGCCTATGCCTAGAGCAAACTTTGTTTATACTCAGTGATAGCTCAGATTGTCCTTTAGGCCATATCAGCATCTTCCACATCAGCATCTTCCGCTGTGCCTCAGTGGGATCTCTGCTGCTAATAACACAAGAGTTCCGTTATCATGGCTGTTCCAGCATTTCTGCTAAGATGGTCATGTCTGCAGTGTGTGTGCCTCTCTTTTAGGGGTTGAACCAATTTGTGTCATAGGCTAGTAGAAGATCCGTGCTTGCTTTCACCTCAGAATGTGTTTGTATTGTTGTCCCCTCTTTAGTTAAACAGTTTCTTATTAAGAGTAATTTAAAACTCTTGGCTACAAAGCAATGAGGTTAGTTGAACCTGAACTTCAGGTTCAAGTGTGGCACAAGAGACTCATATTCAGTGCTACTTTGCAGGGAGCCTGTAGGATATGAGTTTAATTGGTTCTATTCTAATTGACCTCAATTCAGCCTGTTTGGCACTGAAATAATATGAGATCATCTATAGTATTTGTTGTTTGGCAAATAGGGTTGCAGTACCTACATGGTAGCTCCCCAGCAGTGTGCTGCAGGCCCTCTCTGTGGCTCAGCAAAGGCTATCAGAAAGTTCCTGGTATGTTATTATCACTTAGGACTGAAGAGAGTAGCTGCTTGTTTGTGGAAGATGTTATTCACAAAATCAGACTAATTCTCAGGTGCCTGATTTGCTTAATAATAGTAATAGGTTGTGAAGGAAACCCCGGGGGAACTTCTCAAATTGCAGCAGGTGAATGGAATAGCCTATGCTTCTGCTCCCAGTGTTGATATCGTTCATCATCACCTTTCGCCACTGGTAACAGCAGCAGCAGATATAGTACTGGATAGTGTAGGACATGGTTCAGCCTTTTTTACTAGCTTAGTATATCACACTTACAAAAAGAAATAGATTTATTGCTATATTGGTAGCAATTGTCCTTGCAAACCAGGGGCACAACTCTTGCCTTGGGGCTGCTGTTGTGAAGAGGAGAGACCTGAAAAGAAAGAATTGAATCCAGTATAATTTTCACTGTAATTACTACTTCAACTTTTTCAAAATGATTTCACTGTGACACTGATACATTAATCATTACTGTATTTTATGGAGCTATAGTGGTAGTTTGTGTAGCTTCTTTCTAGATAGATGTAAAATAAACCCTGGCTTTTTTTTCCTTTGTTTTATTAACTAATCTTAAAATAGTATTTTTCCTATGATGCTTTGGAAATTACTCTTTCCAAAATGTATTTGTTTACTAAAACACTGAGGGATTTTGTGTGGCTGATGAACAGCTGTTTGGTCAATAGAGGAGGTGTATGAAAGTTCTCGGTATTGAATGGCTCTGCCATAAAACCAGCTAAAACTGGGAACAAAGGAGAGGTTGACTTTGTGTTCTCTACTCGAATACTATGGCATTGTTGTCCATATGAGCTCCTCATGACTTTCAATTTATTTTTCCATCATAGCCCTGTGGGTTAAAAAAAAAAACAACAAAAAAACCCCCAGAGGGCTGAATTGTTTTCTTGTCAAAAATGTAAATGAGTTGCTTGCTTCCTACAAATAAGACTCCAATCCTTTCTTTAGTTCAGCAGCAAAAGAACTGTAGTGCTTATGTTGCTAGAGCTGTAGCTGTTGGTCAGTGTATGGCAAATTGAGACATTCAAACACTTGTTAACGGTACCTAGAAAAAAGGGTCTTCTTAAGGAAAAAAAAAAAGTAGTAAAAATTAAAATCCTGCATCATGCCTTGAGTAGTTCATCTGCTTTCAGTCATTCCTGGTTTTGACTGCTTCAGAGAAGAAAGCCAAGAAATAGTGCAGAAGGCAGAGTGAAAAATTTGTTTACGAAGTTTCTTCCAAATCCTATCACATGAAAGCCATCTCGTCCTTTGAAACTTGATACCCCAAATCTTAGGTGCTTGGGTTTTTTTGGACTTCTTTGTTTTGGTGGGTTCTTTTTTGTTTGTGTTGTTTTGTTTGTGTTTAGTTTGTTTGTTGTTGTCGTTGGTTTGGTTTTGGGGGGTTTTTGTTTGTTTGTTTTTAAACTTTGTACTCTGGATATTATTGTTACTCACTAACCATGCAGTTTTGTAGACCTGCTGGATTTTTTGTCCAGAGGAGGTTGTTTAGTTTCTCATTAACCCCTCAATGAAGTCCACAGAAAAAATGTGGATGCTATCTTTTATTTTAATTAAAAATGAATAAACTGCATCAAAGAAAGCATCTCCAAGTCAGATGCTTACCTCCATCATATCACACAATTCATAACTTTTATGATTATTTTGTTAGATGATCCATTTTGGAAGGCCATTTATTTACCACCTTTCTCTGATGTTAGGTATGTTCTAATTTCCAGCCTGAATTTAGCAATAACTGCTTTACATGCAGTCATTTCTTGTGCCAACAGTAAGCTTTAAAGTTTTTATTGCTTCTCTCAGCCTTTGTTTTGCTGTAAGTCAAACTCTTAATATCCTTGTACAAGACAGAAATCTGGTATCTTGATTATCTTCCAATTTCATGTGTATTCCATTAATCCCTGGTGTCTGAGGGACCAGATGCTACCAGGCTGTTTCAGATGAGATCTGGGCATTACCTTGAACGATAGTGTCAGTGATTTTCTAGCTCTGCAGGAAAGGCTGTAACCAGAGAACAGATTTGCCTTCCTTTGTTCATGCAGCACACTGGAAGCTCAGAGTTGCTCAGTACCCTGCTGATGTAGCTGGGTCTCATTCCTCCGTCACATTCAAATATTTGCATCACAGCCCAACACTGACAGCAGAATTTCTTAGTGATTCCTTGAATGAATGATACTGTGCTTTGTGCTTTTTTTTTTTACTTCACTTAATTACATTTCTATTACACTCTGCTCTGTTATTCTCCACTCCTTTGGTTAATTCATATTTTCCCTTCTCTTACTGTGTCAAAAGAGGAACTTCCCAGTTTGCTTCCACTGAACCATTTATTTGGACCTTCTTGTTAACTCCTTTGAGATAAACCTTTTATGCCTCCCTCAGTGCATTAAAGCTCCTGTACAGCCTCTTTGATAATCCCTTGATGTATATAAATATAAATACATATAAAAATGATAGGGCAAACTTTTTAAAGAAGAATCTCTATCTTGAAGTTTCAAGACGTTTATTACTGCATCTTCTACCACCAGGTCTTCAAGGAGCAGCAACAGTTAATGCTGTAACTGTTGCATTGTAGACTGGGGGATATAATGTGCTTGGGTTAAATAAAAATAGGAAATGGACAGGAAAGTATATAAGTATTGTGTGTGTATATGTATAAGTAATAAGATACAAACAGAATTGTTGTGATTTTGTTTTAGTATTTTGCTTTCAAGATTTTAAAAAGAGTTGAGACTGCTTGGTCAGTGATAGGGAAAGCACGGAAGGTATCTGCTGGTGATGGAGCAACTGTTCAACAAGAAACTGTTTAAAGAATTATCAGTGCATTATTATGCTCAGCTTGTCCTTTACGGGGTTTCTAACCATGGTTAGAAACAACTTTGGTTTGAAATTGGCAGTAGGTGGGTTCTGCTGTGCTCACTGATCCCACAGAAGGAGGGTAAAGCACAGGGACTGCAGGTTAGATCTTTCAGGTGCAAATGGACAAGATAAGTAAATGGAGAATTTTTGTCTTCAGTAATAAAATTAAGTAATTATCTTTAAATTGCATTGCAGTATTTAGTGGAGGATACCAGCAAGATGAAGGTCGTGGTTTTCTTTTTTTTTTGGTCTGAAGAGTTGATGAACATTTTTGGTTTAGCAGCTAGATAATTTTAGAGAGCTCATCCCATTAGTTAATTGAGAGCTGGCAAACATAGAAATTATGAGCCTTTTTTGGACTTCCATTTCTGCTTTGTCTCAGCTTCCAATTTCACATTCATTCCTGGAAGTACAGCAGCATCATTGTGTTTATTCCAACAACATAAAGGGCAGGAAAAAATGGAGAGTAGTGGTGAAATATTTTGACAAAAAACTTAGTTGTGCTTGAAAATATTCCCACAGAAAACAAAAGCACAGCGGCATCTCTAACTTCACAAGAAATAAGCACCTTCTCATGTAGAATTACTGCAGTTACCTGGCAATCAGCTTTGAAAAACGCTGTTCACTGATCTTGGCGTAAATGAGATGCAGAATGTATTGCTGCAGCCCTGAGTATTGCCCTCTTGTTTTAGACTTTGTGGGAAGACCTGTGTTACCTGGTGATGATTACTTTGATCGTGTAATGCCTTTGCAGTCCAGCACAGCTCTGCTGCTTGCCAGGCTTCTGTCTGGCATGTAGCCTGACCTCACTGCAACCCCAGGAACTCAAAGCACAGCAGTTGTGGTCTTCTCAGCCTTAACTTTGAACAAATCCTCCCCAAAGAGCAAGTAAAACTAACATCATTAGCAGATACCAGTCCAGATAGCTGCACTGGAGTGAACGAAGAAATCTTGATTTATAACAAACTGTGTTTTTCCTTTATGATAGAATATGTGTGGTCTGTATAGTAGCGCGTAACATGCCCTACAAGGTGGTACTTGTTATGTAAGTAATAATGTATATGAATCATTTATTTCCTCAAGAAAGGTCACACTGGCAGTGATAGAGATATTTGGCTAGTAGACAGCATTATGCATTCTTCAGTAAGCAGTTGGGCTTGAGAGATCCACATCCGATATCTGTTCCCAGCACAGAAAACAAATGTGCTATCTCTGTATGTGCCTCCAGAAATCAGCAGCACAAATTGCAAATAACCTGCAGTTGACTATGGAAGTTTATTTACACTGTATATACAGATAGCTGCATACGTGTACACAGTTGATGTGTACGTACAAATACACTTTGCAATCTCAAAATGAGCCATCCCACCAGCCTTAAAGGCTGAATTGTATTTTTGATCAGCCTGTTGCAGTGTCTAAAACCTTTGCTACAATGGGCCTATTTTTTATAAGACCTGTGGCACCGGTGTGTTTTTAAAACAATGCAAGGCATTCCTCTTACCCATTCTCTAGTAGGGCTATTTCCTGGTATTCAAAGCAAGACTTCAAAGCTAGGATTGTGTTGTCTGTCAGAGGATCACCCAGAGAGTACTGAAATGTAATTTCTTGTGTAGGTGTCCCTTGAGAAAAGCCAAGCAATAACCCTTTTTTCTTTCCCTGCTGCATGTAGCTGTTCCTTGGGAGGGTTGAATGGTGTAGTCAGACACACTTGGATGACTTCTTTAGGTAATTTGCAGTCATCTCTCTTTTTTCATATCCTTTTTCTTGAGCATGTTAGGGTAGGTCTGCTTGTAATAAATGGTATGAGATTACAGCAGTCTGTATGAATGTGCTTATATTGTGTTTGAGCACACACATTTATAGCAAATGTTGCTTGTAAAGAAACAGGGGAGGTCAAGGAGTCAGCTGGCCATTTAATACCCCATAAGTAGCAACATGCATGAACAAATACATTTGGATGAAACCCAACAAATGTTTAGTGTCCATTAAAAGTATGGAGGTTGGACTATGGGTTGTTTGTCCCCAGACAAAAGATAATGGAATTAGTTCAAGCAACCTTGATGCTGTGTGTCTGCTGTATGCACGTAACTCTTGGTTTGACTAATTAAAAAAAAACACACCAAAACACTATAATTTAGTTTGTTGGGTTTTTTTAATACTGTCAAAAGATTAATAGAAGTAAAACAAAGCTCCTACCTAGCAGTTACAAAAAATAAGAAATGTAAAAGAGGCACAACAAAAGAAGCTCTGTAAAGAAAATAGCATAGAAAGATGACAGCCTCAGCTAAAAGTCATGGCAGGCCTCTCTGCAAGATGATTTTTGCCCTCATTATGAGTGATGATGAGTAGCTGGTAGTTCTGTCACCACAGTTCCTAGAAGAGACTTGGCATGAGGTGAAGTGGAATGGGGCTTTCAGGTGCTCCCCTGGGTGGAAGGTATGCAGTGGTAGTACTCAGGTTTTATTTCTATGGTTGTCTGTAATTGCTTGCAGCGATTGGCTGGTTGCCTGAAACAAATCAGGGAAGATGATCAAGAAAGGATAAAAAATAAATCTTCATGCAGAGTCAAGTGAAAACATTTTTTGAAGAGACACCATAAGGCTAAATGTGTACTTGTGTATATGTAGTTTTAGATTTAACTATAAAAATGAAAAAAAAATCACCATGAAACATTTTTAAAGCATTTTTGCAGTAAAATAGCATTTTATGTAAATAGTAAAATAATTTATTGAGTGGGTGGATTAACAACTAATACTAAGAAGACTTGATCTGACATATTAGGTACATTTTGATTTTACTAAGATTTACATGCAGTTGTGGATAGCTAAGTTGTGTACATCTAAAAATAAAACTAAATCCCAATCTGTATATACATTTTACTTGGATCTTTCAGAAGGAATGTTTGAAACCTCCTTCCATTTTGTTTACTATTCTTGTGGATGTATATGGAAAATAAATGTTCGTTTTCAGGTTCTTTAATTGTGGCAGTTGGATGCCAACAAAGTCACTTAAATTTTTATAAGAGTTCCTGGGGTTGCTGAAGCTCTGGAGTTCTTCCCAGATTCCCCTGGGTGACTGGATGTATTTAAAATCCAGGTCACTTTGGCTATTCTGGTCACAATTCAAAGGTGATTCTTGAAAAAAAACCAAAACCAAACCAAATCAGCATTTTCATTAGTCTTGATCTGGGTATGTCCCTGCTGGTATGTACAGCCCAGTATCACTGTTACTTTGCAAAGCAATTTAACTTCACTCACTGTGTGACACATGCTTCTAAATTGGCTTTTGATAGTTGGCTTTAATCGAGGTTGTAAATTTTTGCATTTTCCATTTTTTAGATGGTAACTGATGAAACCTTTTCTGTAGTGAGACTGTGTCTCTGTTGTCTTTTCCATTGAGATTTCTGGCATTTTAAAATGTGATACTTAGAATGGCTGTATATTTTGTTCATCCCCACCTGGCCAATCCAGAGAGTGGTTTATTCTCATGATGGATACACTTCTTTAGGAGAACTGTACTCTAACTGTTTGAGAGCGTAACTGTGGAGTTGGGGATTTTAATTTGAATATATTTTAGGTTGTTTTTTTTTTGTTGGTTGGTTTGATTTTTTTGTTGTTTATTTATTTATTTATTATTATGGTATAATGCAGAAAGACCTCTCTGATGCTGTGCTGATAGGTGAGGAAGGAATCCCATGTCTGATGTGTAGACATTTGATATAATTTTGTGAGTGTTACCATTTATGAAAAGTGTGTACCTTCAAGAAAGACAAGAATACATTTATGAAAAATTTGATGAAATTCTTTCACAAACTGGGGAAGAGAATTTTAAATACTATCATCTGATTACAGGTTTTTTTCCCTCCAATTTTTTCAATCCTTACACAGCTGAGGAGTGCTGTGTTGTACTCTGCTATGAATTATGAGCTTAGTGCATAGATATTTAAGGGGAGTAAAAATTTTTATTGAATTTGGGGTGAGGGGAGACTTAATTTTTTCTACTAATAAATATGTTAGATTTGGATTTGGTTTTTTTCCTATAGTCCAGGAAAGGGGAAGCAGCCATCTGCAACTTTTTTCCTTGGGTAACATTATAATACATTGAATTAGTAGGTCACCACAAAAGTTGGAAAAGGTCTCTTTGGCCCTTAGTAAGGAGTTGTCCCATATTGCCTTGCAAAAGAAATGCAGTGTTTTTTGATTGAATGTTAATTTTACTGTTTACCACTCACTTTTCATCATAATAACCAGAATATTTTTTGTTGCAAGAGAGTCAAGTCTCATTGATTCACTGAACTTTCTGCATTGGGGAGAGTTGGACAGCACACGTGTTGTCAGCACTGATTTGGGAAATAATGGAGATCTTTACTTGTTTTTTTGCAATGTCAGATGTGCAGCCCTGTATTTCAAAAGTAATCCACAGAAGCTGTAGCAATGTTACGCAATTGAATTTAAGTAATTTTATGCACAGGCAGTCATGGTCCCCTTCTTTCCACTTGCCCTCACTAGCTACCAATACTAGAGCAAACACCATGAGCCAATGCAAGAGCCTAACCTGGCTGAAAATATGTCTATATGTGGAGTTTTCAGCTGTGTTGGCCCCCAGACCAGCTCACTGGAGAATTGCATGCGTGCCAATATATATAAAAGGCTCATCTAATTCACGAGTAAGGTGGTATTGTGCTCAGTCAGGGAGCTGACATATCTGTGAAAGTGTCCTAGTTTTAGTTCAGTGGTATTTCATCTGTGTCCTGATATTTGTCTCTATTTCCTGGGTAGAACAAGCTTGTTCTTATAGCTGCAGCCTGGGGCAATAAAAATCCTTAATGAATTAGGAAAAACACTCCACAGAATGTGTGTAATTTTTTGGTCCTTCCAACAAGGGAGAAAATTAAATAAAAGGAAATATATCTTTATAAACTACATGGTTGACATGCTATGCCTATTGGAAGACATCTGGGAACATGAAGGCTATTCAGATAGACTAAGAAAAAAGTAAAGCTGAAAATCAGCTGACAGGTGTATTTTAGTACAAAATCTTTCACTAAAGAAAGGAGCAATGAGACTTGGTTTTAAACTAAAAGGTTTGACAGATTCAGCATGATTTCAGTTGAGATTTTGGATTTGTGTTTTGTTATTCCAAACTGACCATAAGATGTGCTATGCATTTCTTATTTGCTTGGGGTTTTCATACTTCAAGAAAACTGATAGAGTAGTAAAAAGTCTGCATTCCTGTAGGACAATTAGTTTTTTAGGGACAGTATCAAAGTTACGTAGCACAGATAAGTTTTGCTTCTATGGCAGACAGTTAATAAACTTGTTGCTTAATGATTGCTTCACAAAATTGTTATTACATCTCACTGGCTGACTTCATTTAAAGCCAAAAGCAAACTCTTTCCTGTGGTGGTTGTTGCTCTGTCCATGTCATGGACCAAAAGAAGCTCCTATATAACCTGAGACTTCTTTGTGCCTTAAAATTTATGTGAGCTTATTAATGAAGGCCAACCACTATTCATACATTTGTGCTGCATGTATAGCGCAACAGTTCATCTCCTCTGACAACATGACTATAAATAATTTATAGATGTAGTTATCCTGAAATTTGCAGGGGTCATTAGCATTTTAATGAAAAAGATACAGCTGTTGTACTAAATCTTCACTTTTTTTTTTTCTTCTCCCTCAGTTAAACGTTTCGATCTGTACTTTGCAAGCAGCTGACAGCCTGTGGTAATGTGCTGACTGGCGCTATGGGCAGGCGATACCCGGGGGCTCACTATCGGCCAAGCAGCTCATGTATGTATACAATTGGTCTAATTTATCTGTGGCTTTATTACTTGTGAAGGCTGCTAAGTTTATAATATTTGAAATAGTATTTATAGAGGACCTATTCTAATGCATGCCAGCTCTCCTATGTGTGTACCCAAAGGGTGTGTATATTGATTTATGTTTAAACTGCAAAGGTGCTTTCTTAGAACTTTAAAAAGTGGCTTGCTATGTGACTTGACAAAGTTTACTGCAGTGTGCTGTGTTTTCTGTTCAAGGTCTCCAGCTTAATTTGTAGGATTTGAAAGTTTAGCTGCTGTTCTTCATTACCACCCCAAGTTTTTATTACTAGATACCTTCAAATCAACAAACTACTTGAGCGTATCCTAAAATAGCACTGTGCACTATAGCTTAAATTGCTTACAGCTGCAACTAGTTGCTCCGGTTCAGATTATTTATATGCTTGAGTTCAATACTATTCATGTTGGTTTTTTCCTTTGAATTGTATCCATTAGGATACAATTCACTTTCTCTTGGCTCTCACTGAAGGTTGTCTTCTGTAACAGTGCAAAAGCAACCTCTAAAATGTATTACCTGTGCCTTCCACTGAGTAAGCAGATGTCTCCTGTGCTAGTGCAGATGACAGCTACCACACCATAGTAGTTCCACAGTGCAGACTGTGTGAAAGGAGCTGATGTGACCTTCCGTGGAGAGCTGCACAGGGCAGTGCCCTGATTCCAGAAGGCTGCTGCCAGTCCTTGTGCACTTCCTGTTGATCCGTCAGTCTGTTGAGGTGAAACTGTGGTAGATTAACCTTGGTTTTCACTCTTGTTTCTGCTGGAGCAGAAGAACATGATCCCATGTGGCTTTTCTTGCCATCAAAGCCACCTTAAGAAGCTCTTGTTTCTATACTGTTGTTTCTATTCCTGTAAAGAATTCTTTAAAAGCCTTGGTCACTCCAGGCATCCAGCTCCACACATACTTGCGTTAGCTGATGCAAGTAGTAAACTGCACTGAGACCCTGCAGTTGTGGCAGGACAGGGACTTCTTGGGTGGCATTGCCAACAGATCTGAGGAACTGCATGGGAAGGTCCTGTATTAAGAACTTGACTTTGAGAAGTTTTCCCTAACCTCAGGGCTCAATCCTCAGAAGTAGTAAAGCATGTTTACTCTCTGCTGCAGACTAGTCATAAGTGTCATGAAGATGTGTGTTAAAATGACGCATTAGGGCCAACTTAGATACTAATTTTGCAAATATTTCATCTTTGGTATTAATGTCAGGATATTGTCTAACTTAGAACAGGGGAAATAAATGGTCGTAACAGTTTTTGCAGGGCATGATACCCATCTCTCATGCCTAGGCTTGAAGCTCAGAGCTTTAAATTGATCCAGTACCAATGTAGGTAATCATGTCTTTCCCATTCCTACTTAGAGACCAAGTAATGGACATTAAGTCTTTACCAGAATAGCCTAGGATGTTTTGCCTCATGTGTAGTTAAGCAGTTGAAGAACTGGAATTGTTTGCTTGGGGAAAAGTTGGGGTTCCAATCATCTGCCAGGGCAGAAACTTATGTTAGAATTGATTGACACCGGAACTCCTTCTGTTTGAGGACAGATATCAAAATACCTACTTCGTTATAGCTTTATGCTTTTGTTTAGCCAAGTTTTCCCTTTCCTTAACTGCTCAGGGTTTCTAAACCAGGAAACTTGCTTCAGTTTTCAGTTTTGTTACTGCAGGATTTGTGCAACTTCCTGGTGCCTTACATAGTAAGTGTTTGGGGCAGCCAACAATAATGGTATTGAAATTGCCCAGTCTTTGGGAAATGTGGATCATAATGAAATCTGATAACAGATTAGATCTTAATGAAAGTGCCGGTAGAATAGCATAATTTTGCCGTTGTTGGTTTTTTTTTTCATAAATAATGAGTAATCGCACCATCTCAGCTACTGTATTTCACATTCACAGTTGTTGCAATCTTAATGCTGTACCATTAAGGTCTTGGTGAAGCCTTAAGCTTTAGTCCATGACTTTTATCTTCTCTCTGTGCATACATGTATTCTAAAGAAAGTCTGCGAAGAGTATGGCAGTTCTGTTGCCGCTTTGGTGGTAAGATACTATTTAATCCATTTATGACATGGACAGTTTTGTTGAATGATTTAATAAATTCAATTAATGTAATGCTGTGCAGTCTTAGGAGAATAGCAAAAGGTTCAATCAAACACGTAACAGTTTAAATAGAAAACACCTTATTTGCATCCCAGTGCTGGGAAATAGATTTGAAATACAGGTGCTGAACATATAAGAAACAGCAAGTTGTTTAACATGTAAAATAGAAAGCTGTGAATTGAACAGGTGCGTGCTAGTTTAGACTTTTAAAAAGTCTAATTAAAGAGCAGTTATCTCCCTTTATTACTGACAGTAAAGCAAAGCAGTTTTGGGTGTATCTCTGGCTCTGCCTAGGACTGCTTGTCCTGACTTAACACTCCCTTGTGTGCTGTTTGTTTTTTCTTTTCTGTGCTTTTCTTGTGAAAAATACGTACTGAGGATGTGCAGTCTCCAGCTACTGAGAAGCTAGGTTTTGTAAACAGACTTATTTTTCCTTATTTTTTTTTGTTTATATTTTTTCTAGTATTTGCTCATAAAACCTGCTTTTCTACATTGGCTGCAGCAGTTCTCCTGAAGACACAGTACTGTTCGTTTTGTTAGGTAGCCTCATTTTTTTTATAATACTGTGGCAAAAACAATTTTGTTGTGTGCATAGAATAAAAGGAAAAAAAATGTTCTAGTGGATTGACCGTGCACATCCTGTCCACAGCATAATAATTAATTTATTTTAGTTAATTGTAGTGTTTTACACAATATTGAAAAGTATTTCAGAGAAAGTGAAATTGGTTCCAGCTCCTTTCTGCTGGCATTAAATGCTCAGGAAGGGTTTAAACAGCAGCAACAATGGTAATAATAAAATGCACAGTTTTGTGAGAGTGCTTTTAAAGAAAAATAAGACCTCATTTTTTCAGAAGGCATTGAAAGTGAGAAAATGCAGGAATTTGTGGATTGTACTATTGGGCACTTGTTGGCCTTTGGAGTGTGCCAGGATGTGGTTGCAGTCCTATGGTGGCATGTCAGCAGTGACTGCGACAAAGAGACCCACTTGTGCCTGGAGCTCCATAACCAGTCCTTACTGCCCACAGCAGACAGCACCGTATCTCCCACCCTCAAGTCACCTTCCTGATTTGTGGCAGGCAGAGGTGGACATTTATTTCTTTTTTAACTATTAGATGTACTTTTAAAAAATTACTCAGACTAACATCCATATGGTACAATTTATTGATATAATTCTGCCGGTGTAATTATTAGAGCTGACTGGCATTTGATTTCAGAAACTTCTGATAGTTTTTGTTGTTGTTTTTTTTTTTGTTTGTTTGTTTTTTGTTTTTCCCCAAGCAAACCTTTCTGGGGAAATACACTTTGATAAGGTGTTCCTAAGTCAACAGTGAGGCTGAAAGGAAATATCCCTCGTGGGAAGGCACTCTCCTGGACTGTGAACAGGAGAGGTTTGAGTCTCACCTCTTTCTGATCATCTCCTGTGCTAGAGCTGCTCTTATAAAAAATACAGTATACTTGAGGGCAGAGAGAGCAAGGTTGATTTTATAAACTTGGGGTTTGATTTCCCTGCAAGAATACTCAAATTCTTGCTACCTGTGTCTCTTCAGCTTCCTAAGGAGTGCTCCACTGTGACCTTCTTTGCACTGGGGCAATCCCCCACTGCTAGTCTTGGAAGTGGACTGTTGCTTAGTGAAGCTACTGGAAAGTCTTTGCTTCATTGCAGTGGAATAAGAAGCAACTGCAAGAATAGTGGCATTATAAGTCCACTGAATGAACCCCCAACTTCCAGTCTTGCAGCCAGTGCCAGTAATTACATTGCTGTTGTTAGTCCAAGTTGCATTGGTGTGAAAATGTACTGTGGAGTGGCTCTGTGGGCCTGGCTTGGAGCCACATCCAGAGTAACAGAAAACTCACCCAAAGAGGCACCCTGAATCCTGAGGAGGAGTGTATCTGCTGTTCAACTCTTTCTAGAAGCATCCCAGTAAAATCTTACATCTGTGAAATCCTGCCCTGTATCTCCTGATCTTTTCCTTCCAGAGAAGGACATCTTTGTGTAAACAAGACTCAAGCTTTAGTACTGCTTAGGTCATGTTCAGAAGGGACAGTTTTCTGAGAAGCTGCTTAAAAGCTCTACCTAATTGTTGCTTAGATGAGAAAAAGGTGGGAATGCAAGACAATTCATGGAGTAAAAATTACAAAAGGCCTCTTGGGTGATCCTGGTGAAACCCCAAAAGATGTGTGGGTTTCTACAGACAGGAGCTGATTTGGAGCCTGCAGATAAAAAGCTTTCTTTAATAAGTATGTATCACTCTGAATGTGTATCATCCCTTCCGGTTTTATTTCCAAGCATAAGCAGGTAGTGTCCCTACCCCAGGACCCTGAGAGGTCTTTTTCTTCTTCGTGCTGAAATCACTAGAGGGCTCTGAAACTGAAGGTTTCCTAGTAACTCTGCTTGGGGTTGTGTGTGCCAGCACAGTATGGGACTTGCGTCACGTCTGTCCCCTTTCACAGAAGCCTCAGTTCCTTTAGTGTTAAAGTGCCTTGTGAAGATCCATGAGTTTGGATAAGAAAAAGGAGTAGGGGATTTTGGCTAGCATGTCAGGAACTCAAGACTCCTTGTTCGAATTCAGGCCAGTAATACTACTTGCTTGTTCTTTTCCACTTGTTCACTGTTTTCTACAGCCAAGTTTTCTTCTTGTTGAAAGTGAGCACGCTTTAAGCCATGCTTCAGTGTGTAATATAAATGCCAGTAAGTGCAGTTGATATTTTGTTATGTTCTCTTTCCACTTTATTATGGATTTATGTGTTTATTTTATGCGGACCATAAAGCAAATATGATACTTTGATTTTATTTATGAGCATGTGTTTTTGTTTTATATAGGAGCATTATGGGTAAGAAGTTTCTCAGCATTAGTACCATAGCATTCTCAAGGAACTTTATTGCTACAGCAGGCCAACATTGAAGTTATTTGTGAATTCTAGTACCATAATTACATTGGGAGAGTTAGTGGTCATTTTAGTAATCTCTTTGTTCTGTCAGCTTAAGTTGTACTGCAACAGTTAGTTTATAAAATCTATGTTTCGAAGGATTTCTGTTTTGTCCCATTAAAATTTGTTTGAAGACAATACATAGCTCTGCAGGGAACTTTCAGCCTTGCTGAGAGATAGTGTTTTGTGTAATGAGCCTTATTTTAGTTCAACTCTTAATGGAAACACAGACTAGAAATGTAGAGACTCTTTCTGTTTTAATGCATCCTGTCTCTGAAATACAACCTGTTCCATTTCTGGGACCAAGGGATATGTGGGTAGGACATCTGTCCAGCTTTAACTACATCTCCTAAAACTGTCTTAAAAGTGCATATCTAACAGCTTTGCCTAGGTGAGATGCAGTAGGTTTTTAAGGTGTATGGAACAGAAACAATCTTGTCAGTGTGCAAAATCTTAATTTCCTCTTCTTGAAAGCCCTGCTAGTTTCATTTTGCAAGCTCTGGCAATCAATCTAGTGCTCTGTTCTGTTATTAAGACTTGTTTTTTTTAGTTTTGCTCACAGGTCTCAACTTACCGTTAGCAATTTGAAACTATTTGCATACACTTAAGAATTAATGAAATGAGAGATTTTTGTGCTTTATATTGAGACTTTTGATATTTTTATTATTTATTTCTTTTCATATAGAGTTGTATAGAGTCTACTGAAAGATTATTTCCCATTTAATTTTCAGATTTTCATTTCTAGACCTCAATTTAACCTTATAGTAACAAGAAAATAATTTTTGTATACCATGTTCTTTTAAATGCATATTAAGATCTCAGCTATAAGGCAGTGATGATAGTGGGTTCAAAATTATTGCTACCCATCTGGGTAATTTGAGAGTAAAAACGTTTCTGAATAACCTTGATAAGAGCTTAATATCTAACAAATCAATAAATTTCTTATGTGTCATTCAGATGAAATTGTAACAGGTGATGCCATGCCATCAGAATTTAGTTGTTTAAAAAGAGAAGCTGAATTGTCTGTTGATGTGCATGCAGTCAGTTGTTCTCAGGGAAGCATATGGGACTCAGGAGGATGCAGTAGTGTTTCTAGGCCTTGCAGGAACAGTCTCGTGTTTGCAAGGTGCAGGTAGCAGGGCCACAGACACAATATGTGGGAGGTGGCTGATGGTAATATATTTTTCTTTTTTTCTGTCCAGCACAGATGTGCTGCAATGTGAACTCATCCATTGCATCTGACAGGGGCTGAGTTCATGTTTTTGCTCTTTCTGTTAATATTGCTGTGACCTGTGCTTAATCTCTTTCGTACTTCCACCTCTTGTGTCTCCTGATGGAAGAGCTTGGTATTGGGGCTAGTGCCATCACAAACAGCTCCAAAGCTGGTGCTGGGCACTGCTGGTTTCTTTAACCCTGTTCAGCAATCGGTCATCTTTTTAATGGTTCTGCTTCCTTATTTAAGAACTGTTGAATGATCTAAGTTAAATTTATGTGAGGCTGAAAAATCCTTGGTCTGAAGTCAAGTCTAATCAGTCTAGGTCATTTTGTGTGCCAAATACGTGGCCATTGATTCTTTTCCATTACTGCATTAAGCATATGAATAGGCTGCCTGTCCTACAAAGCATTTTGGTTGCCTTTTTTAACCTGAGGCTGCTTATCCTAGCTTTCTTCGCATGGCGTTTTGGTAATTCTGGTCAGATTTGATGATACATTTGATGATACCTTCAGACTTGGTAAGAATATTTTTGGATGGTACTTAAGATTAAAGTTGCAGGACATGGAAGACCAAGTCCTTCTTGCTTTACTAGTCATCCCAGTTAAAGAAATTTAAGTTACAATTTCTGAATTTGTAACAAAGAAATGTATGCTTGTACCCTATATTAGCATGTGCTTTAGCGTAGATTTGTTTGTAATTAACAAATAAGTCTGAGGTGTGATCTTCGTTGTAAGGATTGAGTAGTTTTATAGATAGATTTTATAAATAGATTTATTTTTATATAGTATCTATATATAAAGTTTTGTAAATAAATATTTTTTTTAACAAAAAAAAGGTTGAGGCTCAGAAGTTTAATTTACACAACAGGATTAGAAAAAAAGATGGGGGTTTGCTTAGCAAATGTCATTGTGAATTTATAGATCCAATGGCAAAAGGACTTAATATTACTTGCTTGCAAGTAGCCAATAGATGAAACACAATTTCTTGCCTTAACAGCACTGTGTTTGCCTGCCAAACTGTTCCATTCTGCACAGGGGGGAAATCTAATTAAAGGGAGAAAATTTAATTTGGAAAATAATTCGTATGCTATCTTGCATTTTCCCTATTAAATGCAGGGTTAGTTGTGATTGCATGTCATGGTTATGCCTTGTGTAAATGAAAGAACTGCTCTTTCTTTCTTGGAGTGATCACTTGATTGAAGAACACTCCGGTAGTAAGAGATGTTGCAGGTAGTCTGCAACATTGTTTCAATCAGATAGTCAAATACACACTACTTATGCCGATGAATCTGTCTTAATAAAATTATAAGTATAGGAGCAGTGGATTTAGCTTGTTTATTTTTTTTTCTTTCTTTTTCTTTGTAGATGTTAGATTCTGATTCTGAGAGGCATCTTAGTTCCAAATTTTGCTAAATGAGGAATTTTACTGGCTGTGTGGGAAGGGGGAGAGAAAAAATGGGAAACAGGAAGGTAGATTACACTTGAGGGCCAGAACTCATTGCAGGATCTGAAGTTGTTTTTTGCTTAGTATCATTATTTAAAGACAGATCAGCATTATGGATTTCAGTTAATAAGGGTGTTGCTAGAGCAGAGACAGCACTGCTGCTAGGCTGTTGCAGTTGGTTGGCAGTGTGTTTAGCTTTAGCAGGAAAAATGTAATTATGTGGCAGCAGGGGCTGGCAGGGTGCCTTCTGGGGGAGGAGGAGCCAGGACAGAAAGCTGGTTGCCAGATGGTTATTTCAGTAGGACTAGGTGAAGCAGAAATAGCTGGAAATGGCAGAAGCTGAGTTTAGCAAGCAGATTGAGACGGCAATATTGTTGTGATGCGAGGACAGAGCCAGGGCAGAGTAAAGAAGAGAGCAGTGATTGCCGTCTTGGGCGGGGTGTTGGACTAGATCTTGAGAGGTTCTTCTCATCCTCAGCATCTCTGAAGTTTGTTTGTCTGCAGACAGGTTTGAGTGTGCACATTCAAGTTGCTTGCAGTTGTGCTCCTTTCTTTCTCTTGCATTCCCAGATTTGCTCTGTCCACCGTCAGAATTTATTTTCCTGGCTTTGCTGAGCATTCTCTCTCCAGCTTCCAAGCTCAGTCCAGCAGAGATTTCAGTGCTGGAGGGAGAAGTGAGAAGAAAAACACTGGCTTTAAGACCATCATTGGTTGCTGTGATCTACATCAGCATTTCATCAAGTGTTTGTCCCTTCTTCCTTTTCCCTCTGAAAGTGTTTTAGCAAACCCTGGCGTTTACATGGATATGTAGGCTAAAAGGAGAACAATGACATTTGACATGAAGAAACCTAGCCCTGATTCTCATTTCAGCTACACTAATGTCAATTGAGACTTTACTAGCATGCTTTTGGGCTGACATTTGTTTAACCATTACTATTTAGCTGATCCTACTTGAAGATTGTGGATACAAAAAGATAGTGCATTAAGCTATTTAAGAATTAATGTTTTAACATTGGAATTCACCCTTAGAAGCAGAGGGAGTTAGCTAGTGGTGAGTTGCAATTCTTGTATAATGGAGGCGTTCTTTGCGCCTGCTTAGGTGTTAACTAGAGCCAAAGTGTACAGGACCTGAAGCTGTAGGCCTGTGGCATGAGTTTGTTGTGAAATGTTTTGTACTCAACAGACATCATTGCAGAAGGTAAATCTGCTGTGTGAAAATCCTTTGTAGTCTCTTTCCTATGTTCCCTAGACACAATGGCAGAAATAGTCGTAGGTGCATATAAATAAATGCCTTGGCTCCCAGTGTGTTTGTCACTTGTATCCAAACCAGAGACTTTGAGGTAAAATGCTTTATTTACTAGAAGATGGCCAGGAAGGGATTCCAACGCAGGAGGTAATTGCCTAGTTTGCTTTTTATGTTGTTTTTTTTATGCCCACTTACGGCATCAGCCCTGCAATCTATGCTTCTGAGTTTCACCTGCTGGATCTCATTCTGCAAATTCTCATGTGAACGTGCTTTGCAGCTGTTTTTATTTTTACCAGTGTTGATGTAGTTTCATGATTAAGCTGTAGTTTTGTAACTGAAGAAAACCCCAGATTTTCTAATGCCATGAAATTTTTTGCTATAGTATGTTCATTAAACTGGAGATAATTGTTGAATGTGTGCTGCTAGTAAAGTGCACATTAAGAAAAATGTCATAGTTATGTTTAATTACTTGTTCTTGTTGCTGTAGGGTAGCCTCTCCCATACTTTAATGACTGTCAAGTGTCATGGAAAGCTTGAAAGATCCTCAGTGTTATGTTACCAAAGTTTGTTTAGAATGCTTAACATCTCTCAGGAACTTCTGAATTGTGGAATTTTTATTTTGTGTTTTCCTTTGGTTTTAATTCTTAAATGATCCCTCTTTTCAGATTTCAAATTGTAATCTATTTCCTGATGCATTGCTGACGCCCCGTGAGCCATGTCAGAAGTACTTCCAGGTCAGATGCCCTTTAAAAGATTCTCCTATGCAAATATGTGAAATTTTCCTTTTCTTTTACTACTGCTTCTTCACAGGCCCATATTTTGCTTTCATCTTGCACTTAAACACAAAAAAGAAAGCACTTCCATTTATTTTTAGCAGTGTGTTTTTTAATAAGCTATTCAACTTTTTAAAAAGTATTTCTGTAGACGAGGTGAAGATAAATTGGTCATGCACTGTTTTCTGTTTCAAATGGCATTTTCTCTCTCCTCCTTCTAGCTCTGTAAGTTTAATGACAAGATTGGAAAGCATCAATAAAAGCCATTCAAGTAACAGTGTTATTTGTGTTATTATGATGCTTAGAAAATTGGGACTACTTCGTGCTACACATTGTAGTGGTCAACGTGTATTAATATGTATCTCTAGGTGTGTTTCTAAGCATTAGGAGTATGTAGTTGAGACTGTGATTTGTTTTATAAAGTAAGCAAACTAAGTCTTTAATGAATTGCTGTGATAGATCTTCTGCCTGCTTAAGTGCTGTCTTTAAGCACCAACATTTTATTAATACATTATTATTTCCTGTAATTACAAAGTCCTAATTATTGTTAGTCTTTCACCAGAGTCCAGTATTTTGTATTACAATACTCTGTTTTTCACCCACAACTTAACGTTGTTCGCCTGCTTTAGCTGAGATACATCTGTCAACTCAGTGATTCCCGGTCTGCTTGTCCTTTTGTGTTTGCTTTTCCGCAGAAGAAGAGGAGTTGGAAAAAGGGTGCCCTGTGCCAGTAGCATTGTCCTTGCTGGTGGCCAGGCAGCATGAGGAGCTGCTCAAGAAGGGGGACAGCATGTGCCTGCAGCAGGGTTCCTGAGTGCAGGACCCTTGGCACAGGGTCTTGGGTAGTTGTTGGGGGCCACAGCACCAGTGTGTGTTGGGTACCATTGTGGTGAGGGGAGCCACGGTCGGTGGGAGAGACAAAATAAAAGATACAGGAAGGAAGTCACAGATTGGAATTTTGGTCTTGAAATTACAGGCACAGGAAGAAGTTGCATTTCCTCAAAGTTTTTAATTAGTAAGTTGGGATGTGCTTCCTGTGGGAAAGTCATGTGTTTTGATTATCACTGTGTCTTGTATAAAGGAGGAGACACAGCCTATTGCTCTTTTTCCTTAAGTCACTTTACTATGCCATTTAGGGCTGTTTTTTTCAGCGCATTTAAGCATTTCCAATGTTCAGACACTTTCCAGCACTTCAGTTAGTCCCAGTCTGGTAGAAACTTCTGCCCTTGAGGTACAAGATTTGCACCTTCTCATGTGTATTTTTTAGTGTCTTTTTGCCTCTTTTGTTGCTTCCCTTTTCCCCACCTTTCTGTTCCTGAGACTGAAGGGATGCTGGCTGCACATACTGCAGAGCATAGCTGGGAGAGCAGGGTGACTGCCAACGAGCAGGCATCTGTCACTAGAGAGGGCAGCCTGCCCCTTTCTGTGCAGTCCTTTAACTGTTCACATGGTCATTGATTATTTTATCATGATGATTTGATCCCCTGGTCATCTGAAGGGGGTCAGGGAAGGAAGGTGGTATCTAGTGAAGGGTTCATTTTGACATTTTTCTGCTGATTATCATAATTTAGCACCCAACTTACAAACACTGCTTGGGTCATGAAGACTTCTGGAGGCTTTGGCTCAGTCATTGATCAATGTGCCAATGTTCATCATAAATCCATGGAGGAACTCTATCAAGCAGATTAGTAAAACAATACATTTTGTTTCACTGTTTCCTTATTCTTACAATATTTTTAATAAGTGGCAGGAGATTGGCTGAAGATTATCTGGCAGACAGATACTTAAGCTTTATTTAAGAAGATTATTTTTTAGCAAATTTGTTCAGTGGTAAAAACAGTGGCAAACATTGCATGAAGCAGCTCACTTGTAACAAAGAACAAAAATAAATTCCAGTCTTGTCTCAAATTGTGACTGTTATATTTATTGATGAAAAAAAAATAATTGTTTATTTTCACTTGCTGAAACACAAAACAGAAGCTAGTGAAATCTGTAGATGTGGTGCACTTCCATAACTTCTAAAGGTCAAGCAGTGGGTCAGAATTATCCTACCCTATCAATCTTATTTTTTATATGACTTCCAGATTCTCAGACTGAACCAATGCAGAAAAAATATTAACCAGCCATTCACAAACACAAACCATTTTGGGTTTTTAAATTCAAACATGTCCTTTGGTAACATTACGTTGGATCAGATGTGACCTTGCTTGCTTTAGACTTGGTTGCTTTTAGGCAAGATGCAGAAAGCAACATGGATTGATGCAATTGAGAATTACATTTACAAAGTTCCTTTAAATGATGATTGTATTTTGAGAGTCTTTTGTGGCTGAGGCTGCAGTTGTATATAGGATATTTGTTAACTCTAAACTAAGCTGATGGCTTTTGTACAGTGTGGTGGGGTGATTTGTCCTGAAGAATTTGTACTTGGTCTAGACTGACTGACTGGTGCAAATGTAGTTTAAATTCTGTTTTGAACAAGTTTTAGAAGTTGGTCTGGGTGGATAGGTCAGGGAACAAAGGGTGTCCTTTGTCTACTTGATTTTAAATGAGCTGGATTTATGATTGAAGTGTGTGGCTTTGACAGCATGTTAAAGAGAGCACTAGCAACTTTGTGCACCTTTAGGTAAGGTTGTAAAGTGCTCCTTCTCATTCTGTGTTTAAGTATATGTTTTAAAAATATATATATATACATAATCTCTTGTAAATCTGTACAGCAGTCAGTTTTGTCATATATCAAATATACAAGGATACAGCACAACTCAGCAG
>NW_009970716.1:2909825-2929130 GCF_000747805.2 Chaetura pelagica
GCAGGAATGATATGTCATCAGCTAGCTCAAATTATAGCTTTCACTCCTGGATAAGTCCCAGGTACATTTTCATGTGCAATATAAGCAGTCAGTGATAACTGAGAATTAAAATCAACAGAAAGGCTGTTTCATGCAGTGGCAAGTGGGAGTGATTTCTTAATTGGCATCTTATTTGGTTCACAGGTGTCAAACAACAGTAACTACTGCAGTATGTAAATTGAGGTGTTCATGGAGTATTTGTGCAGATTAGTGGGAGCCATATATAGGAAATACAGGAACAAATGAGTTAAAAAAATATATATGCTTTTAATAATTTTCTTGTCTAAAAATCTGTTTTCTCAACAAACTTAATATTTTTCAAAATGTAAACTGTGCTCCTGGCTAATAAAAATCAGAAAGTTGCAGAAAAGTAGATGAAGTAATTATTTTACTTAACTGTGGAATGTGTGTACTCTGCCCTAGAATGTATGTTTTATCCTTAAGTGTGACCTTTCTGAGCTGTAGAAACAGTGAGCCATCTTCATCTCTGTAGCAGCCCTTTTAAAAGTTGATTAAATTACAGCAGGATATTTTGTCAAGGGATTCCCCCAGGGGCCTCCCCCCCCCCCCCCCCAACACAGTATTGTGAAATAGTCTTCTTTTTTGTACTTCCTGCCTTCTGAGCCTATACTTCCCTCTTCTGAAAATAAATAAATAAATAAATAGAAGTAAATAAAAGGAGTGGAGAGAGATGCAAGAGGCCACAGCTGACTCGCCAGTCAGTCTTAAAATTAACATTACTTGAGTTCTACCCCAGATGAGGGCCCTCCCCCCCCCCCAGTCAAACACAGTATTGTGAAATAGTCTTCTTTTTTGTACTTCCTGCCTTCTGAGCCTATACTTCCCTCTTCTGAAAATAAATAAATAAATAAATAGAAGTAAATAAAAGGAGTGGAGAGAGATGCAAGAGGCCACAGCTGACTCGCCAGTCAGTCTTAAAATTAACATTACTTGAGTTCTACCCCAGATGAACAGCACCTGCCTGTGGGCTGCTTAGAAATTTCTCAAATTTTCAGCTTCCTAATGATGAACACTCAAGGAGCTCTCCTCCTCCTCCTCAGGGGAGGTAAAGGTGAAATAGTAAAATGTAGTGGTGGTAAGGACAACTTCTGGACTCCCAAGCATTTGCAGCAGGCAGCTCTTCTGTCCCCAAGCCTGCCTGCAACAGAATCAGATATGAAAAAACTGCCTTAAAACTACCTTGCATACGGTCAAGCTTTCTGCTTTTTCTCAGGTTTGTGGTCCTGATGATCTATCTGTATCTTTCTGCTTCTGTTTTTCCTTATTTGATAAGTTAAGCTGTTGTCTTTTCTCTTACTCACTTCAGGTTGTGGTAATTTTCCAACTATAAAACAATTATGTGAAGTGCTGCATCCCTTTACCAGAAGCCCTAGCAAAATAGTGTATGTAATGAATATTTGTTTCACGACTGTTTCTCTTTGCATTTCTAGTTGATTCTGGCGTGGACGCATTGGCGTTTATGGCAAGCAGCAGCACAACGGACGTTGTGAACCGCAACAATCCCGCCACCCCGCCAAACACCCTGAACCTGCGCTCCTCACATAATGAGCTTCTGAATGCGGAGATCAGACACACGGAGACCAAGAACAGCACTCCTCCGAAGTGCAGGAAAAAATATGCACTGACTAACATTCAAACAGCCATGGGTCTTTCTGATCCAGCAGCACAGCCCCTTCTGGGGAACACCTCTGCCAATATAAAGCTTGTGAAGAATGGAGAAAACCAGCTCAGGAAAGCTGCTGAGCAGGGACAGCAGGATCCCAACAAAAACCTCAGTACCACTACAGGCATAAACATAACTTCTGAGAAGTTTGAAGGCAAAGAGCCGATCCCACAGGATTCCTCTGGCTGTGAAATATTACCTTCACAGCCAAGGAGGACCAAGAGCTTCCTGAATTACTATGCGGATCTAGAGACATCTGCTAGAGAGCTAGAGCAGAGTTTTGTTGCAATGGAAGATAACTCTGAACAAAGCAACAGCCAGGCTTCTACTGTTATTGTCAATGGGGAAGTCCTGCCCCGGAAACAAAACAATATGCCAAGCCCAGAGGATGGCCAGGTTGCCACAGTGTCATCCAGCCCTGAGACTAAGAAAGACCACCCAAAAACTGGGGCCAAAACAGATTGTGCCCTCCATAGGATTCAAAACCTGGCCCCAAGCGATGAGGACTCCAGCTGGACTACGCTGTCCCAGGACAGCGCGTCGCCAAGCTCACCTGACGAAACAGGTATGCAAGCAAAGGCTGCTCGCTGCTGCTGTTTTAGAAGAATGTTATTACTTAACTCCTCTCAGCTGGTGGCTGGAAGGAGGGAGGTCATTTATCACTACTTTTGGTGGGGACATGGATTGCATTGAAATGCAAGCACTGGGCTTGCATGCAGCTCCTTGCCCACTTGGGAACGCTTGGCCTCCCACTCAATCCTAGCAGCTCTGCTCCTGCTTTAGGAATGCACCAGTGAATGCTACAGGCAGAGTCCTAAAAATATGCTAACTGCACCTTTTGCTAGGTTATAAATAATTGCTCTTCACTTATCAATGGGCACATGTGGGAAGTACACGATTGCTGGAGATGCCAAACTACTGACAGCTGCCTACACATGACCAACATTTTTCTGAGCAATGATTTTTATGTTCGTCAAAGATTCTTAATTTTTTAATTAAAATCTTAGTGAATGTGTCCCTCCTCTGCTCTGAGTAATTTAATGAAATTCTTCTGTTTAAAAAAAATTACTCCCAGACATTTGGTCATACAGAAGCTGAAACCATGGCTTTTCTTATTTTGAAAGCCTGATCTCAATTACTTGAACAGCAGTAATGAGTTCTGCACTGGCTCTGTTGTAATATACAATGCATTTGTACTATTGTTAGAATTCCAGAGATTTACTCCAGTTAATGGACTTCGTAACATTTTTTGTCTATCCAAGCCAGTATATAAAGGTACAACTTTGTCAAAATGAGGGGAGGCAATCTGATTCTTGGGTGATGTGCATCTAAAGAAGTTCATCATACGTTTTTCACGTTTTAAGTGATAATGTTACTGCATGGCAGAGCTTATATACTACTTGAAGGCCACTATGGTCCAAATCCATACCTGTTCTACATGTCAGTCATGCATAATTATGATAATAGTGATTTTTATTTTAATGTGTAGGGTTTTTTTAAATGGCAACCATAAGTCCCCACTATGTGATATATAATGGGTCTTCTGATCTTCTTTTTAATATGTAACAAACCTTTGCTGTTGAGAGAAAATTTTCATAAAGTCACCTCTTCATGTGCAAAATGAAAAAGTTTTCTGTTTACTAAAATGTTTGAGTTAATATTATTTCTTGGGATACTTCATATAATGTGTGTGACATAATTGATAACTGTTTCTGGAGAAACTATCAAGAGGAGGTATTTAGCTTAATGCTGAACTTGTTGGCTCCTTATGCCTTTCTAAATGCCCCAGGTTTGGCAATGAGAAACTATGGGTAGGAAATTTGTATTACCTGAAAACTTAAATAGAGTAATTTCAAGTAGTGCAACTAAGTAAGGGTGGCCTAAGATGCTAAGAGCTAGCCTAAGTTTTGTTTGTTTTTAAATAACGTGTTTAAAATTTTCTTCCAACGTGTATTAACCAGTCTGTGTTGTATGAGCTCCTTCAGAACTTGGGGGGATTTTCTGAGTTGTTTAGAGATGTTGGTAAGTTTGCTTATTTAAGTCACCAAGTGTTATCTGGGCTGTGGTTTGTTTGCACTACAGAAATGAAGGGGAACTTGCTCCTGCGGAATATGAGGAGTTTCCAAGCTGAAAAAAAATAAATAAAATAAAAGGATACCAATTAAAAATCCCTCACAGCTCACCACTCTTCTAAAGCAGAAGAAAGGAGGTTTTTTTAATTTTCTGCAGCCTTTGCCGTACTAGCAACCAATCTATTTATAAACAGTTATAGAAAAGCAGATGTACAGCTATATGAGTTCAGTCTCTATAAGAAGAGATAAAAATAACCAGAAAGGCCTTGGAAAACCTAAAAATTGCCTTTCAAAATCAAAATGGTAGAGGTGTTTCTTTGTCATCCCTACGGTCATTGTCAGAGAGCACTGCATAGGACATAGGGGGTTGGATCCGTGGTTTTAAGATGCCTGTGTATTTAAGTATTTGTGGACTCTGGGAACATGCAACTGTTGCAACTTACAGACACCCATCTCCGGGAATTTTTTGCTATCCTGAATTTACCCCCACTCTGATAAAATAATTTTGTTAAGCATTTCCAGTTTCTTTCCAAAATGGAATATCAATTGATAGGGCAAAAGAGAGCTAAGAAATGAAATGCCGAGTTGCCATGTATGCCAGGGCGGCTTTTATATATTATAGAACAGGCCAGTTTTTCTGCCTCCCCTGCAGCTCATTCTGAGAGGCTGAAAAGAAGGGGTGCAAAAGCTCTTCACAGCTCAGTACTCTCCAACTCTTGCGTGTATGCTTCAGTAATAAATGTTAGGGACCGAAGGGAGAAAGGTATCTGGGACAAAAACCTGAAGTTTTAGTCATGTGGCTTCTGGGAAGGGAAAAAAAAGACAGTTTTAAGAACAGTTAATCCATCACAGAGTGTAATCTAGCAGATACCTGGAGGATTATTAATATTCACTCCTCAGATTATATTTGGCATCTTAGTATACATAGGAATATGACAGCGTTCTTATTTAGAGGACAGTCTTGAAAATTGCAATGTATTACTTCAGGGCTTCTGCATTGTTTTGTTGTCTTCTCTCCTCTGTTAACACAATTTGTTACTCAAATCCTGGAAAACTCAATGTTGTTTTGTGGTATTCTGGGGTTTTTGTTTGGTTTTGAGGTATGTAATTTAATGGCCTTGAAAAATTTACTCTTAAACTTAATTGTTTGCACTTAGGATGCTTCGCTTGTTGGACAAAATCCTCCTAAACTCTCCTGAAGGCAGGACACTTTTGTTTGTGGTCTAATGAAAAGGTGTTTTCAAGACTTTGCTCTTTTTCTGAATAATGAGGCAAAATGAAACAACCCAGTTTAAAGATACCAAACAATTGAGTGGGTATTAAACAAATGTTAATGCTGTTGATTAGTGATGTTGTTAGAGAAATGTAACAGGGACACCTTGGACTGCAAGCCCAGTGCAGTGTAAGAATTGTGTTTTAAGGAAATTGTTTTCTCCTCCAAAGAGATTATCTATATCTGCTTCTTGACAAGAGCTACATTGATTTAGACATTCAGAGGTTTTCTTTTATTAGGATTTTTAGCTTTCCTCCAGTGGCCTCAGGGCCAACTGCACCGATCCAGCTGCCACTGCTGATATTATTAAAACTGCAAATGGCACAGAGCTAGTCTTAAATCACAATGAATACTTCCTTCCGCTCTCTCTTTAGCCTAGTTTCCAAAGGAAACTATTTTGTGGTTTTACACTCTCTACCTCTTCTTTCTCTCTGGCTCTGTGTATTTGTCAGTTTCACCTACATTTTATTAATCTTTGTGGTGCCAACAGCAGGAGTCAAATGAACACTTCAGAGCCCAAAGCTAAGGGAGGATGAGGGTGATGCCATTACCGTTTTCTGTTTGTGACTTTTATTTGTGAAGCACAACAGAACTTCTGCAGAATGCGGGCACGTTTCTTTCTATCACCTGAAAATCAGTTCCAGTGGAAAGTTATCTCTCCTTAAGTATAGTGCAGCTCTCAGTGTAATAACCTCTAGTAAATTAGGAAAGAGAAGTCTCTTGGGGGAAAAAAAAGGGAATTCTGTTTGCCTCAAAATGAAGAAAAGTACTGGAATTTTCTTTTGCTTCCTCTTTTATCTTAATTTGAATAAAGTCCTCTTCTTCCAGAGCAGAGAATAGCCCTGTAATTAGGAAGTTCCCTGAGACGTGGGACACTCGGTACTAGAGAAATGTGGGTTTTCTTGCTCTGGGACAATCACCCTCTTTGGTTTCCTCAGAGCTTCAGGAGACTGTGCAGGGGCAGCAGCCTCTTCTGACTCCCCAGCTTCTTAGCCTTTGGCTCACACAACAGCTTGTTTCTCCCTTGTTGAAAATGTAATTCAAAAGGATCTCAAAAGTACAACTTTTCATCTTTTTCAGGGAGTGCTGCTGTGTACAATTGCCGTATACTACATGCCTGTCTGCTGCTGGTCTCCTAGCAAATCCAGGAAGGCAGTTTAATAGCTGGTTACAAATAAACAAGTTCAACCCAGTGCAGAAATGACAGCAATGAGACTAGCCCTTGGGGATCAGGAGCGTCACTCTTGCAAATAGAGCCTCTTACTCTGAAATAACAGTACATCTGGGTGGAATAGTGCTCTAATGCAATAAAAAAATAGAGCAAATCATGAACTAGCCCAGAAGATGTATGCCACTGGTGAATTCTGCCTCTGATTATAACCAGCATCTTTGACAAAATTAAAATGGATGTCCTCTTAAAAGCACCATTTTTCCTCTGGAGTACCTATCTGATATAGACAACAAGTATGTTATTTACTACAGAACACGTTTTCTCTGTTTCCGAGTGTGGAAGAAGATTTATGGTCATAGAAGTAGATTATGCTGTGGATAGGGGTTGTAGGGTTCTAGGTGAGCATCCAGTTTTCAGGTTTTTGGAAATAAGAGGTTCTAGTTCACACCCACTATGCATCCTCATGGCCTGTCAACTCTAAATATTGAGCTGTTTGGTTTTTTTTAATCCTGCATGTTACTGATAATCACATATCAGGAACAATGCAAGTTTCATAGTCTCAGACTTGACCATTTGCTGAATCCTTAGTAGGAAAGGTTGCTGTATATATCCAGTGTTTGTGTAGGTAACATTCTGTATGTGGAGTAACTTAACTGCATGTTTATCTTCCTTTTAGCTACCCCTGTAAGAGGATTTTAGGGAAGAAAAAGTAAGCTAGTTTAAAAGAAATAAAGCCTAAAGGGCCACATGGTTGCAGAATGTTCACAATAATGATCAGCATTCATAGTCTACTGGTAGAAGGCCACAAAATAAATTGAACTTGATAGAGGCCACTTGCTGCATTTGGTGTAGTCAGGCTGGTTTTACCCTGCAGTTCTCAATGGGCCTACCTAAATCCGTATCTTGAACACTTGGATAAGTGCTCTGGCTGGAAACACAAATTTTCCACAGTCAGGAGTGGTGATCAGCACCTATTAAAATAGGTATGTATAAGTGAATTAATGTGCTCAAATTCAGAAATGGTATGATATATCCTGTATACAACAGTGATTAGTGTCCTCTCCCACACTTCTTGCGATTACCAGAATTTGAAACTACAGAAGAGGCTTTCCAGGATGTGTTGTGAGGTCATACTTGCAGTTTCATATTTACTGCTTAACTAAAAGATAAAGAATTATTCTTTATTCCCTCAGAGCCATGAATTTTCCTCCCTGTTCATTCAGTTGCCTGCCCGGTATCTCTTGAAGTGCCTGGTGGTGTCCAAGACAGGCAGCAGAGAGGAAGCAAGAGCTAGAACTTAAATTCTTGGGGAACAGCCATAGGCTAAGCAGGACACACATCAAAAAACTCTCACAAATTAATTAACCAGCTGAATAGAGCCTGTAACACTGACCCTGCAGTGTAGAATTATTATTTTTTCCCCCCTTTTTCTGAGTCTGGCTTTGTTTTTAAAACCACTTCTTGGTTACTCTCTGCTATATTACTCCTACAGGGTCTAGGGTGATTTGTCATACTCTTTCCAACCACAGCTCTGTCCCTGAGTGCTCCACAGCTGAGAGAGATTCCGTTCGATGACAGTTGCCTTCTAGTGGCTGTGCTTTGACTACCAAAGATTGCTGTGCCTAGCTCAGTACTTTAGCTAAAATAGTGTCAAATGTGGCACTGTCCAAACTGACACAGCTTCATTAATTTTTATGTTACTCTGGCTGAACTTATGGCATCTTGGTGGAAGTCTTAACATGCTGATTTATTTTACTCTTGATACTTCATTTCTTGTTTGGTCCTTGTCTTGCCAGGGATGCTTTCCTTGCTACTGTAGTGAAGCATATAATTACTAATATGAACAAAAGCAGAGTGCTGCTTTGTGTAAGTGATTTTGAGTGTTCTAAAAATTAATATTTTCTACTCAATAAAATGTATGGTTGTGGGGTAAAAACAAATGCCTGCAGGCCTGGCTGCTGGAACATGTGGAATACCAACAGGAGAAAGTGTAAGGCAACAACTGGGAATAGAGGTTTTGGCAAAATAACACAGTGTTGTACTACTGCCTAGGTGGAAGCTATGGAGTAGTTCACAAGATCTCCAGAGTAGTGTAAGTTTCCCCTAACTCTGTAGTGTAATTTACATTGATATATAATGTTAAGAGCTATTAGGACATGCTTTTTATACAGCACTTGTTACAGTGAAGTGAAAGACTGTTCTGTGTATCTGTATAGAAAAACTGAGTTTCAGAAGTGATGAATAGCTTAATTGTGTCTGGTACTTGACAGACTATTTGTGGAAGCTTTTCAAACTTCTGTTGTTTCAGGACTGTGCAGGTATAAATCTGGATCCTGCATGTCCTTTCTGAGGTTGAATGTGTTTTGCTTAAAAACCTCTTCTTTGCCTAGGATTGTATGTCTTCACAGGTCTCTGTTGAGACCATGGAAAGAGTTCAGGTCCAGTCAGACACAGGACCAAATAAATAGGAACCGGGACAACAAACCACAGAAGAGAAAGTAAATACGGTAGTGGGGGGAAAGTCAGGATCCTGATAGCTCTTTCAAAGGGTTGGTAAGGCAGGAGGTTGCACAAAAGAAAAGCCACCATCAACTAATATCAGATTAACCACCCCTCTTTAAAAAAAAAAGTTCCCAGTTCATAAAGCTGTGGAAGTAATAACAAATTAAAAACCAAAATCGATTCAGTAAACCTCTGCCTCAGCACTTCTGAATGCTGCATAGAACTCAAGCCAAACTTCAGTCCACCTGATTGATCATTTAAAATGGATGTAGAAATCTCTGGGAACAGAAGGAAGAAAAAGTGTTACCTTTGGGAGGACTCTTAATGTGCTGGCTGCTGTTCATTGAGGCAAACTGAGAGTATGGCTGTTACCTGCTAGGTGGGTTCTGTGTGCTCCAGAGCTCTTTGCAGCCTGGTTGGGTGGTTGGTTGTCGTCTTCTGTGCTCCTGTATCTCAGCTGCAGGAGGTGTGGTAAAGAAACGGTATTGCCTCTCAGCAGAAGGAGTGTCTAGTCTTTGCAGTGGCCCCCACAACTTTTGGAGGATTTCACAGTTGCTGGGGCAGCAGTTCAGCTAGGGGTACCATATTTGGGATGACTGATACAGGTCTGGGAGTTTCCTACTCAGAAGTGATTCTTGCTTCTCTGCAGCTACAGAGTGGAAACCTGAATCCTGGGCTGCTGCTGTTTCTCTCAGCATCTGCAGCAATACCAGCATCAGACCCTAGTAGCAAGGGTGAGCTTGTCTCACTGCTGCTTCCATCAGCAGAGAAAGCCAATGGGGGAATAAAAAGAGTTGTGGGGTGGGGAGGAAGGTAGAAAGGGTTGGAAGATGGGAGTGTGACCTGAAGGCTTTTTGAAAGGAGGGACCCAATGGAGGGACAATGAAGAGGAGAGTAACTGCAGCTGTGGAGATAAATAAGAACATGGCACAAACTGGAGAAAAGTTGGAATAAGCAGGAGCTGGAAGCAAACAGGGGTGTTTGTAGTCAGGAGGTTAGGCAAGGAGCACTAGCAACAAAGACAGCGACAATAAATAGGATGGACTAAGATTGAGAGTAAAGCAGCAGAAGTGAATATTGAGGAATTTGCATGTGCTTGAGGCTGGGATGTCATTTCACATAAATTCTTAAAACTTAAAGCAAGCAAAATCAGAGTGAAAGTTATTTAGCGTTGAAGTGCTGTTAAGAGAAAGTAAAATCCTAGACTGTATTCAGGTGCTGGTAGAAGAAGATGTCTGTGCAGTGAAGGACACAGACCTAAATTCCCCTTGAGTTCCTGCCCTGCTGTTTTTGTACCTGTAGGTATTTCTTTTAATCTTCCCAAGTCAGCAGCTCCAGTATCTCACTGCACTGGTTGCTCATGTGCTTAACTCTCACACAAGTCCACTTTAGAAGTTTGAAATTTGATTCATCTTTAATGAATGACATGGGACTGGCTGAATTGGGGTTGTGGGTCCCTTGAGTCACAGCTATGTTGTTGCAAGCTGCCATATTAAATACACAGAACCTGTAGTGTGTACCACCAAGACGTGGACTGTAGGGTGCTGCAGGCAACCCTGGGTTCATTGCATTTGCATTAAGAGAAGGTGGGTGGATTCAGGGCAGTACCAAGCCATCTCCATGGGCCTGGAAAGGTCTTGTATGATTGGACTTGGCATGCTGCAGAGACCTTGCTCTGAACTCAGTCCTTGCTTGAGAGCAGATGTATGGTATCTGCCTTAAGGGACATGAAGCCTGTTTTAAGCAATCCCATGAAAGCGCACACATTTGCCATTAAGGCTCAATTGCTCAATTTGGAGATGTATGAAGCCTCCGGGTACTCAGCATTAGGTCATAAATGTCCAATATCAGGATCCCACAGAGCTCAAGATAATGACAGTGAGTGGGTTTCTTGCAGTGTTTGAGATCTGGATTTCTAAAGCCTAGCAGTGTGTGTCCTTTAGTTTGCACAGTAGATTTCTCCATGGTACTACAGTGATGAGAAATCTGAGGGGGGAGAGAAAACCCCAATCTGAAGCATATGGGTTTTATTTCTGCCTGCTTGTAGTGTCTCTGGGGCATTTTTATCCTTTTCTATATGGTGGTGTGTTACAGGGATTTTTTTTAACCATTTATTATTTTTATCACTTTATATGTACATAATTTGATACACTAGACCAGTTAATTTCCTACTATGATTTTAAAGCAAAAGCTTTGAAGTAGTCACACTCAGAACTATCCAGGATTATATTTCTTAATGAAACTATTGTTTTCCTAAACCGTGTCATAATTTAATATTATATAAATTAATTCCTTTTAGCTTTTTTAATTGCTTTTGAATTGAGATACTGCTGGGCTGAATTTAAATACAAAACACTTCCACAGTTTTTAACACTCAGAAATAGTTGCAGTGCACTGAGCGACAGGTATAGTAGCACACTCATAATACTCAGGTAAGAGTTGTTACTCTGTAGAGGACATTTCTTGTTTGCAAATACCTGATAAGATACTCTGAATCTAAGGTGGTAGCTTCTTTTACTTTTTGGAAGTGGATTTTTTACTCTTTCCTGGAGATAAGTTTTCAATAAGGAACAAAGGAGCCCATCCCTCCTCCCCTTCTCAAAGTGAAAGCCAAAATGCACAACTCAGACTGGCCAAATTAATTTTTAAATTAGAATACATTCCCATTCAGACTTTAATTTTTCTTCCAGTCTGCAAGAAAGAGACAGTCAAGTTACCTTGGCCATTTCGGCTGACATGGTTCTTGGCTTTGCTTAAATTATTGATTATAGCAAGGGGAGGGACTTTGCAGTGAGAGCAGTGCTCTCACTAATAAAAGCCTTTCACTAAATCAATTTCTACCATTGCTGCAGTGCAACTTTGGAGAGTCGGAGGTTAGCAGTCTTTAGAAGAATTTTGTTTTCAAAGGGTGGATCTTTGCCATACATTTTTCTAAGCCTTTTCTTTTCATGTTTATACATGAAGCTGGAGAGAAAAAAAAACCGTACAAATAGATTATTTCCAGGGGTTGATTTGCAGGGTAAGGGGCTGTTCTGTTCCAAAGTTGAGCTGATTAAATCTTGATGGCTTGTGGGCTGAAAGTACTAATTCAAAAGCTTGTCTCCTGTGCAGAGTCAGTCAGAAGACGCATCAGTGTCTTGCAAGCTGGAATCATTTCTGTAGAGAATGCACTGTATGCACAGACTGCTGTAATTCCTGTATAGCCATCCCTCTCATTTTTTCCTGGCTTACTAGAAACTGCAGTCATTTATATGTTCAACATGTGGTGTTTCCTCTGTTACACCTACCAGCAGTTAAATGGGGATGGCTTTTCTTTTCTCCCACCCAAAGCACCATTCCTTGTTATATCCTTATAAGTAAGTGTCTGTTTAAACATAGCAGTGTATTTTCTCATATTTGAGTTGGAGATGCTATACAGAAGAATATGAAGTTGGGACAAGTATATAGCAAATTTAAAGGATGCTGGTAGCAGATCAGTACGTGTTGACCTACACAGGAGCATCTAGTAACTGTAAGTAACTCTACTTTTCTATTTTACTTTTTCATAGCTCTGGGTGAAAATATCACATATCTCTGGATATTGAGAAAATTATTCTCTATCTCAATAAAATTGTGCTCAGTGGAAGATAACTGGTATCTGGCAGCTTAAGTTGCAGAGTGTATAATGTACAGTTAATACTGGAAAAGTATCTTGCTGAATGCTGATAATTTTGGTACTGAATTGTCACGTGATGTTTTAGTCTTGTGATCCATAGAGCTCGAAGGTTTTTACATAGGTTTAAAATATCTTACAAACCAGACTTTTAGTTTCCCTTTCATATGTCACAAATTCCTTCCCTAGGACTGCTTGGCTTTCCTTGCAGTGAAAGGGAAGAAAAAGTCAAAGTAATATAAGATCAGTACCCCTAGTCATTCCCTAAAGTTCAAGGTAAAGCAACTTTTCATATAATGAATGAGGTTATGGGGGTTCAGCCAAAATTCAGCCAGAATTTGAATGGGATCTGTCAAAGAAGTTGGACTAGTATCTTGAACATTTTTTTCTTCATTTTGCTATCCCTAAATCAATCAGTTTGGCCAGGTCAGAAAAACTTGTCTTTCGTTAGAAAGCTGGTTCACACAAAACCTTTATGCAACTTTTGGTCTTAATTTGTGGAATTGTAGTAAAATAGAACAACTGTATTTGCTCCTTACAGAAAACAACCTAGTGATAAGAAACAGTGATCTGGTTTGGCTTTTGTAAAATTATTTGAAGCTTAGTTTCTTTTTTTTAAATTACTTTCTTTTATAAGCAAGCCAGCATCATTTGTCACACCTTGTAGCTAGTTGTGGCAGACATTTGAGGTAATATTTGTTGTTAAACTCAAATTACCTTATTTTTTTTCATGCTTAAGTAAACCAGAATAATGACTCTCCTTTTTTTTTATCACTGGAGCCTCTCAGCAGGTCGACTAAGGAACTTTGTAGTCTCCTGACTACATTAATTTCCCATAGTTAATTGTGCCAAAACATAACCAGTCCTTAACACAGAGATGTGAAAAGCAGAAAGAAGACATCAGAAAAACAGATTTCAGGGCTAAGCTTCCACTAGCGTAGAAGAGGAAGTTTATTTGATTTTTCATACAGGATTGTTTTTTCCACTAAAATGGATGTGTAGGGCTTTGTGAAACAATATTGCCCATTCAGGATACATATAGGAAATAAGGCCTTAATGCAGCTACCAAAATGAGTGTGTGATGATTAACAGAAGTTTGTTTTTTCTGTAGTTATTTTGATTTCATTTAATAATTAAATTCTCATTTTCATAGTTATACTCCAAATTTTTGTACAACAAATATACTTCTTTATGGGAAGCTCCTCATTCCTAGGATTGTCTAATCCTACAGTTACTTCACAGGAAAAATGCAGTTTCTTAAAATAAGCCACTTCGGGAGTAGGATGACATAGAAGTAGGGTGATGGAAGAGTGACGTTCTCTGTTCCTCCCAGTGGCCTCTGTCCACATCCACTTGTTTTTTAGTGTCAAGGAGCTGTTATAGAAAAGAATAGTGCATGGTCCAGAGGGCTTAACACTTCCCAAAGGAAACATGCCTTTTTTTGGGTGGTCAGGTGTCTCTGACTTGAGAGAGACTGTTGTTAATCTGTGGCAAGGTTCAGCTGTCCCATTGCAACATCAATTGTGCACTGACTCACAAATAATTGTGGTTTTCCAGGAATAGTGCATAGAGGAGCATTGCCAGTCAGGTCTCTCTCTCAGAAGTAGGTGAGATACGATTTTCATGTTTGGCCAGCATTTTAGGTTCACTGCTTCCAAATACTGCTAACATCAGGGCAATAACTTTTTTGTCAGTATTTATTAAAAACACCAAAACAACCCAGACAGACAATATCTACTGATTTAAAAGTTGTACTCCATGCAGACCACACTTTAAATACTCTATTAATCATAACTATTGGTTCTGCTTTTTAAACCATTCTTTTTATATATTCAAGCAGCTTTACTATAGGTGAGGAATATGTCTTGCATTTGCACAGTAGATCTCTCGTTTTCCTCTGCTAAACCACCCCACCTGCAGACAGGGCAAGCGGACAGACTTAGCACTGGAAGCAGAAAAACTCTTCAGAAGGGAGTGAGGGAAGTTTTCAGGTGTTACTCTTTTATCATCAATACATTTATCTTACATTCTCTCTTTAACTACACAGGAAAGCTTATAAATATGCTTTTATAAACTCTGTAGTACTGCTGAATAAGAACAAATGCATCAGTTTACACCAAGAAACCAATTAAAAGCTAAATGAAAAGAAAGTTATAAATTTTTCTTGAAACAAATGCACCTTGTCTGCAAATGGGGAGTCTAAAAGAATACGTCTTCAAAAACAACGATTAATTTTGGTTCATTTTTTTCTCTTTTAGGGTTAAGCTTTTATTCTGATTTTTTCAGTTTTTCTTGAAGGGGGAACTAGGAGAATCTGTGGGTTGCAGAGAGAGTGTTTTGTTAATTTTTGTTTGTTTGTTGTGGTTTTTTTATGGAAAAGCTGTAATTTTCTCAAGATTCCAAGAGTTGGAAATTTAAAAAGTACCAGATATCACAAGACACAAGAAAAAGTTGTGAACATTTCTGTAAAAAATGCTGAAAACAAGCATAAGTTCACAAAACTAGTATGTAACTCTTTTGCACATTAATGATTGTCATATGTAGAAGCCTGTAATTTAAGCATTGTTAGCTCTCAATCTGCTTTTAGTTACTGCTCTTTGTGGTAGTTTGAATATGCTCCCCTTTCCTTTTTCATAAAGCAGACAGATGTTTACTTATAAAGAATTTTTTTATATTAGATGGCACTGTACAATTTAGCATAAAAGTACCAACATCTTCCTTTTAGATCCATGTTAATATACAATTTAGGGTGACAAATATGTAAGGATAATAATCAGTCCCATAACTCCTACCCTGATGTTGCCATATGAGGTTATTGTGTATCTCAGGGTAGGAAATTGTGTGTCTTTGTTCTAGAAGAACAAATTTATAGTGGATTTCCTTCTAGGAATATATATATCCCTGGCAGCAGGTTTAAGGGTTCTTGTATCAGATGTGGCTTTTTAATCTGACCCAGTATAATTGTTGTAGTTATTTTTATCAAAGTCTTTCAGTAATGTTAATTCCACTACATCTGATGCAAGCTAATACACTGACTGGAAGCTAGAGCTCACTTTTACAAGAATTACAGAGGTTACCATTCCATTCTGTGCATCACCAGATAGTACATTAGCTTGTAAGAACAACTGTATTAAGCAGACCTGAGGCTCATGCAGTTCTTTAACTCCTGCCTCTGGCATTGATCAGTAGCAAAAAATAACATGAACAACGAAAACCAAAGTCAGGGCTAGCGTAAAGTGGTCTTTTTCCTACTACATCTTTTTCACTTTCAGCAATTTCTGTGTTTAGTGCTTTCAGACTTGGTATGTCTTTCATGTTACATCTTTCATGTTACTTTCATTAATTGCTCTTGATAGAGTTTTCTAACATGAGTTTGTTTAATAATTTTTGGTCTAATTTGTATTTCTGGCATCCGCAACATCCTGTGACCATGAGCCCTATAATTTAATTATGTATTGTATGAAAAAGTACTTCCCTATAAAATTGCTCTCCAATAATTTAATTAGGTATCCATTGATTTTTTCTGTTATAGGAAGCATTAAATAACAGTGAATGATAATTTCCTTTCCATTCATGCCTTCTTCCCACCATTCATGATTTTACAGATTTCTGTGACATCCTCCCCCCTCCTTGTTATTCCTTTTCCAAGCTTGCTAGTCCTACTACACTCAGCGTCTCTGCCTGCAGAAGTAATTTTGTCTGTCTGTGTCTTTTCTAGTTCTTGTACATCAATTTTTATAATAGGGCGGGTGGAAGTGTGTGCTGTGATAGTTCAATTCTACATTAAAACAGCAGGCACAAGGATTTTTCTTTTGGTCTTAATAACATATGACTTCATCTGGTCCTGCAGAATGGTAAATTTAATCCCTCCTTTTTTATCTCTCAAATACATGTGCGATGTAGGACTCCAGATGAGCATTAGGTTTGTTTCTGTCTACTGCTTGCTAAGTTAGACTCTCCAAGATGATCGATTACATGGTTATTTTTTCTGAATTTTCTTCTCATTCTTGTCAGTGGTTATGTCAGAGATAGAATTTCTATTTCCTTAAATATAGATTTCTGAATCTAGCTTCAGCTATGTGTATAAATCCATCTCTGTGAAAATATATACAAAATTTTAGTGCTGGAGTGCCGTCAAGTAGACATAGGAATGAAAATAATGCTATTTCTAGTGCTAGATAGATGCTTCCAGAGATGATTAACATCTCTAAGTTTGCTTAGTACCAAAAGATATCTGGATGGTATGAATGAAGATTTAATAGAAAGTTTCTACCAATGCAGTGGTGCAATACACTCAAACTTCTGGTCTACAAGTGCCCCTTGTGCACTATCTACATCCTTCCCTCTCCCATGGGGAGGTGAAATACAACCAACTAACCTGATGCTTGCATCTGTTGTCTAAATTGCCAGTCAATAAAGCCTTCCTGTTGTAGATTCTATATGTTGCGTTTCGTATATGACTCTATGCATTGTGCAGGAGAAGGCTTCATTCAACTGAAGAAATATGACTTTTGAAAAGGTTAAAATTTAAAAAAAGTCTCTAAATTTGAAGGCTCAGAAGTGGAGATGAATCCATATCTTAGAAGGCCTTGACACGGCCTTTAGCTGCCTAATGTGCCCAAATTTATCCCTTAACATCTTCACAGGCAAACTGCAGGCCTGGAGGGCCAGTGCGTTGCTTCCTGTGCTTGTGCAATATTTCATACTTATGTGCCTCTAATAGCAAAAGAGAGGATTTTCACCATAATAACTTCTCCCTTTGCTTTACTACTGTAGCATCATTAATTTAATTTAGAAGTGGGAAAACATTAGGTCTTCGGTTTCTGTGTTGGGGAAAAAAGGAGCTTCCAGTTTATTCTCTAAAACAAATTTGACTACAGCTTTAAAGTGGAAAACTAATCCATTATATAGATGCTTTAAATTAACATTCTGGCTTTTACTGACAGTACTGAACAGGCTACTTGGGTAGGATGAGGTAGGAATTATTTTTTTGCCACATCAGGAAGAGCAGCCCTTTGTGTGGGACAGAAGGGGACTCTGGCACATGTACGCACCACAGGACGGTGTCTGGTCTCAGTATGTGCACTTTGATCTTGTCGTTGGTGTTTGGGTACATGGAAACTGCACAAATCTCAGGGCGTGCAGAGAGTATGGCTATGACTTGGGGCAAGTTATTTAATTCATCTCAGACGCCTCCTCCCACCTCTCCCCAACTTTGTTTAAAACAGGCTTTGCACACTCCTGCCTCCCAAGATTTGTGTGGAGATAAAGTGATCATTTTAATGGTGTCCTAGAATATCTGCCTCACTGTGTGTGGAACCATGCATCTGCATGGACTTAGGGATGGAGCAGAGCTTACATCTGAGATGGAAAATGTCTGTTCTTGCAGGTTTTGCTTTTTCTTGAAGCACAACATTTAATTTCAGTAAGTAACTCTATTGTAATTCAATTTTATGTTCTGTTGTCATTGAGTCATTAAATTCAGAAAAAAGGGTTTTTCTAATGCATTTGCACAGTGCTGCAAGTGAAGCTGTCAAAGGAAAGCAGGACCACAAGAGATCAGAATAATTTGCTGAAAATGGGGGTTATGTTTCCCCTTTTCCAGTCAGTGGGAACTTCACCAGACTGCCATGAATTTTCAAATATGATGGAAAGTGGTGTTGCAACTTCATCTGCTAGCTCCCTTAGGAGCTGCAGATGGATCTTGTCAGGTCTCATGGACTTGTGCACTTTCAGGTTCTTTAGATGTTCTCAGACCTGTTCTTCTCCTACAGTGGGTTGATCTTCCTTTTCCTAGTCTCTGCCTTTGCATTATGTGATTTGGATGGTGTGGCCAAAGACCTTACTGGTGAAGACTGATAATTATAATTATAAAATAGTTATAAAGAACAAGTGATGCAAACTGACCATCTCCCACCAGAAGACTGATGCCTAGCCAGTCTCCAGCTGGGCGCAGAGTGAGTAAGAGAGAGGGTCTTGGCCCTGTGCAAGCACTGCTCAGCAAATAGCTAAACCACTGGTGTGTTTTCAACACTTGTTCTGGTCACAGATGTAAAATACAGCACCTTAGAGGCTGCTGTGAAGAAAATTTCACTTCATCCCAACCAGACCCAGTACATCCTCTTAATTGCACAACTCTCCTAATGTTTATCAGCTCTCTTAATCAAGAGGCAAAGATCTCCTCACACAGTCAGGTTTGTGCAACAGCTGTACAATGTGCCTTATCTATTCATCAGCCTTGGCTCCAACTGAGGTAGTCCTTCCACTATTCCTGTTGCCACCACTGATTCACCTGGTTCAGTATCCACTCTCTTCCTGGTAAAAGGGTCTTCCCAGAGCCTGGTTTCTTCCTGATCCACAGCTGCTGCCTTGACAGCCCCCTTGAGACAACAGTTAAGGTCACCTCCAAGCCTTCCTTCCTTCGCTGGACTCTGCTTGCTTTGTGGCTGCATGTTTTTGGTTAATGAACAGACTAGTCCCCTTGGTCTTACCTATTTTTGGCCCATTTTCTGGAAGGAATACACAAACCTTTTCTCAGTCTTCCTGTGGCACTTTTCTCAGCTGCTGCTGTTGCTGTTAGTATCAACTCCTGTAAACGAAAGCTGTCATGTGGGTTACTCATGGCTTCCCCTCTGGCTGTATTGCCCCTGAGCAGGCACCTCACAGAGCCCTGAAATAATCCCACTTAAGCAGCATGGATAGTACTATCCTGAATACTTGCCTAGGGATGTCATCAACAGTCCTTTTGAACTTAACCTCCTGAAGTCACTTTAACCTTAGTTTTCCTTGGGTTTTGTGCTACTACTTCAGTCCTTATGTCCTTGGGCTTTGGTGGTTGAAAGGGAGAAGCCAGGACATCAAAAGAAGTGGGTTTAGTAGTGTCGCGAGCCGGTACCAGAGGGCTACCGGCTG
>NW_009970716.1:2929646-2932742 GCF_000747805.2 Chaetura pelagica
CCCCCTCTCCGTTTCTCCGGGCAGCAGCAGTGGCGCTGAGGCAGGTTCAGGTGCTGTAGCAGGGTCTTGTCCCAAGCAGGCAGAGAGAGCGAGCAGAGAAAAGCAGAGAGCAGATCCTACTCTCTTCTTATGGATCAGAGACCATTGTTCCAGAAAGCACCACGGTCTGAATTAGCCAATCACCATTGGCCAGGTACATATTCTGTTAGAGGCAGTTTTTAACCTATTGTCTATTTTTCTGCCACTTATTATGACCCTTGTGCTGCTTCTTTGCTATGCACTTATCTGGTAGGGCAAGAGGCCTGCTCATTCTGTCCTTGAGTGAAGGAGTGAAAAGGCATCACTCCTGTTTTGCTGACTTGAAAGGCATTTGTTGTTTAGTCTTATATAGAGGGGAAGAAGAGGGACTGTTCCCCACAAGTAGCATGGTTCTTTCCCAGAATGTTGACAATCAGCTTTTCTTCATCTTCCTTAAGATTAGTCATCTCTGCTTGAATGCCTTGTGTGTCTGTAGCAACTCATTATTTATACAGTAGGACAAAAATCACATCACATGAAAAAAAAAAAGAAAAAAGTGCAAGCAATTAATCCCAAGCTTCCTTAGGATATCTAAGAAGTCAGTCTTTACTGATTATGGTTTAGGTTACAGCTGATCAAAAGAGCAATTCAGTTTTCCACAGGTTGTGTCTGGTTCCGTGCATGTCTGTAAATCCCACATTTCAGAACATTTTCCTGGAACCTGTTTGAGAATCTTCCTCTCCCCAAATGCATGTGGCTGGTTCAGCAATTTGGCAAGGAGGATGACAGGGTTGTCATGACAACCAGTTGCATACTGTGAGAAAAGATGAAGCCAAATGACCAGCTTCTGGCTGTTTATCATTCCTCATTGAGTAACATTCTCCAAATTAGACAGGCTTGTCTGATTTATAATTATTTGTCCTAGTGGCTTGTATTTTTGCTGCATTTGTTTCTGAGATAGTGTTCATGCTTCTTGCAGTGATACTTAGGTGAGACTACCTGCTGCCCATCATTACTGTGAATTTTGAGAGTAGGTGGTACTGTGAATTATGCTGTAGTGCTTGCAAAGTGAGAAAATTTGTCAATGGGGTCTGTTTTGTTAAACCCAAGCAACTTAAACATGCACATTGAGCCCACTACAGGAAATAAGCATAAAAAGCATTCAAGGACCCTGTTCTTTCTATTGTGCTGTTTAATAGAGAATGCTCCTTTAATTTTGTTTGCCTTCACTCATTAATACAACATGTCTTTGGCTCCCCTGATCTTGAGTGTGTGTATGGGGTGGGGAAGGAATACTGTCCCTTATTGGTATCAAATCCTAGATGTGTTTAAGTCAATGGATTCTTCTCAAGAAGACTAAGTTTCTGTGGTTTTCATTTGCCCTTGTTTTACTTAAGGCCCAGAATACAAGAAAAAAAATTATTTCAAGATTTTTGGAAGTTCAGAAGAGGATAAAACACTTTATACATTTGTTTTTTAGTAAAATCTTATACTTCTGTCTTCCTTTCTTGAGCTTCCCCTTTTGTCCCTTTTGTGTAACATGCATGTGCCATTGTGGGCCAGCTTTTTCCTTATGCTTCATTCCAACAATGAAGAAAGCTATCAGATTTTAAGCTAATGTTTTCCCATTGCTGCCTGAATACTGGAACAATATGTTGCTGGAACCTGCCACCATTCCATTCCTTGTAATTTTTGGCATAGGAAACTTTGCTGCAGATCTCTTATTTAAAAAGAAGGTGCTTATGAGTTCAAAATCCTTCATGTACATCGTGCAGTAGCTGCTGGAATGTGAGCGGTGGGAGGCATAGAGACTGACAAGTGGATTTAAAGATTTATTATTGGCCAAATTGCTCTTCTAGATTTAGAAAACTCTGAATATGTCCCTGTTTGGGCCATTGTGCTCCCAGCCTGGACACTTCCCACTCTTTTTCAATTAACTTTTCACTGTGGAAATAGGATTTTGAGACACTGATAGATAATGAAAGTCTAGGTCAAATTCTTTGTTTGCATGGCATTCCTTTTCTTCGGAGGTTCTTTACAGGAGAAAAACTTTTCCAAAACAGTCCTAAGAATTCAGAGAACTAAGCTAGGAGTACAAAAAAAGTGAGTTCTCTCATATTTATCTCTGTCAAGTCTTTCAGACAAATGGTCTCACTTGGTTCATTGTACCATCATGCAGGGGAAGGAGTCCTCCTTAGCTGGAAAGACTGACTAAAAATCAGGTTCCAATCCAGCGGCAATGCATTTGCATCAGCCAGAGACTGGCCATTTACATCTGCTGCTGCTTCCAAGTAGGGAAGATAAGGCCAGTATTTGGAAATTTACCACTTAAAAAGCAAAGCACATGCATCCTTTTAATGATGCAGTGATGCCTCTCACATTTCCCTGAATATATTTTCTTCATATCAGTCTACCTTGCTGCTCTTCACCGATTAAAAAAAAAAATGCTTTTGGGACCAATGTTTACTTTGCAATGTGTCCCACGCAGGAAGCGTCCGAACAGGCCTCAGGGGCCCACCTGCAGAACTTGCCAGCTTTTACACCCCCGTGACCCACCTGTCCAGTCAGTGTCACTGTCCAGAGCCAATGAGCGTCCATGAGCCCCAGGTTAGGGTGGTGACTACCAGGGGCACAGGATGACTTTCTGTCCTGTACCACATCTGTTGTTTTGGTTTCAGTTGTCCTTGAGTCTGTTTTAGTCCATTAACTGGGAATAATCAGCAGAGGCCTTTGCTGGCTTAAAAGGCATTTTGTTTAGATTTATGTGAGGAAGAAAAGAACAGTTTTCCACACCAACTTTCAACAGTGGTGGGTGGAGTATTAGGTTTGGTTTATGCTGATACGTACAGATTTTGCCTAAGGACAGGAGAAACCAGTTACCTACATAACTGAATTTGGGTCTATAGGGGATGAAGCATCTTGCCAAAATTCTTTCATTCTACCTTTGTTATAACAATGAATCATCCCTGACTGAACATTTTACTTAAATGTAGTTGTTAAAAAAGTAATGAATGTCTCAAAACTTTAACACAAGTTGCTGTTAAATTAAAAAATATCATTCTGTGCTTTTGCATTCCT
>NW_009970716.1:2932878-3022390 GCF_000747805.2 Chaetura pelagica
CTTTCAGAAAGTGCCTCTGGAGTTCCAGCCATTCTCTTTCCATATGTACTTGTTTCTAAATTACTGCCTTAGGTCTTCAGTGAAAGGAATTTCTAGCTGTGCCTGCAGAAGAAAGCCTGTACCAGCTAGAAGCTGCTTAAACTTCATGGTACTTAATCTCTCTATGAAATACCCACAAAGTGCATCAGCAGAGAGTAGTGCTGACATAGTTGGGACAGCAGCTGGAAGGCTGCATTGCATTTAGATCCAGGGTCTACTGTTGGCATCTATTGTGATGCCACTGATAGGATGACCTGCTCTCAGTGAGCATTCACCTGGCCTTATAGGATATGAAAAAACAAATGGCCTCTGTTTACTGAAAAATCTTACTGGGTGCTGTAGTTTTATTTTCAATTTAATTGAACAAGGGCTAAAGGGTGATACATAATGGAAGCAAATTGATTATTATCCTTTTCTTTTGCTGAAGAGCTACTGTTTCTTTTCAATATCGTAACACTGTTCTCCTAGATCAGCCTCACAATAAAATACTTTTAACTTCAAATAGAAATGTAATTACTAATTTTTTTTATTATTATGCCATATCTGAACTTACAGCTACGGCATGGAATTTGTCACTGCTCTATGTCAGGTAATTGGCAGAGACTGATATTTGGAGAAGAGAGTTACAGACAGAAATATATTGCATTATATCACAGAATCACAGAATTGTCAGAACTGAAAAGAATCTCTACAGATCATGTAGTCCAACTCAATATGGGTTTTATCCTGTCATCTTTAGAATACAAAATGTGTTCACAAAACTCTCCTAGCCAGAATTATGAGTTAAATATGGCTATATTTAAGGTTTATGGAAGTACATCTCTGTTGCTAGTTGTTTCAAAAGAGTGAATTAATAGTCTAATTTTGTGTAACAGACTTCATTTTTCCAGTGTTCTAGTGATACTGGGATGAAGGCTGTATTCATTTTTTTTCTATTAGAGGTTCTGTGTTTCAAAAATTCAGGCATAAGCTTTTATTTCTGAGAGAAACTTGACCAGACTATTTAAGCAATTGGGAATGTCTTCAGACTGTTTTACTCTTTTGTACGTTTATTAAAAATGGAAACAACACTTTATACCTTTAAATATATTTATATTTAATCTTTGGTACTTCTCTGAAGCTTTACTGGCTTTTTGTGAGTTAGTACTTTCTCTAATTAAATTTTTAAAGATAAAAGACTAAGAAATTTTTGGTTTGGCTTTAAAAGCGAATGGTAAAGCATTGCAGGCACTGCCTTCCCCTTGGGTTCTCAGTTCTGATTATTTTTTTTTTCTTTTCATCCTTTTCCTTTTATTTTAAAAGTATGCCAGTCATTACTGTATTGCTGATTATGAAGAGATGAAGCAGAGGCTTCATGGTGGGGTGCAGCAAGTGGATTCCTCTCTCTTGAGTTCTGTGGAGACCAGTGCCAAAGGTTTTCAGGGAGCAGCCCTGTGCCTTGTCATGTTGGACCGTATAAGACAGGACTATGGCTGTGAGCTCTAAGCAAACTTTAGGTAAAGGGGAGAGATCTGATTGTCCCAAGGGACTTGTCAGGTCCTGGTGCAGGAAGGTGGTGGAGGCAGGAAAGCCCAATGAAGTCCACTTTGTGTTCTTCAGTTTTCCTCAAATTAAGTTAGCTTTTTGTCTTAAATCACGTATTTTGTATTTTTTTGTAATCTTCTATTTTGGTCCTCAAAATACTCCACCACATTTCTTTTACTGTAGTTTTTTTCTAACCAGAGTTGTCCCATGCTTCCTCCATAATAACATCCCAATGAATAGCAGTTTCGGCGATCTTCCCCCGTATAGACAATGCTTGAATCATCTTTCTTTAGTGAGGCAGAACTCCAGCTGAAAAATGTGAGTCCCTGGTCTGCAACCTGTCCTTTCACGAGAATCTGTCTGCAGGAAGGCCAGCTGTGAACTTGTAAACTATGTTGACCTTTAAGCTGGCAGTGCTGCATTTCAGAAGTAGTGATGACAGCTCACACTTATCTTAGGCAGATTTCCAGGTAGCAGCTTGCTGATGAGGACTGGCAAGCACGCCTGGACCGGTACAGGCAGCTCTGGGATCAAAGCCTGCCACCCTCGCTAGTGACAGCTCTAAGGCACGGATTGAAGGCAAGGTGAAGGATCAGCTTACAAGCTGACTGCCCATTCTCCACTGAGGAACGCTGACTTTGGACTTCTATCTCCAGAGTGTATGGAAGCAGTGGAGCCACCCTGTTCAGTTTCCTCCAGAAACAAAGTTGGCTGTCAAAGGTCTGCGGTGCTGTGTGAATCTGCATAATGCTAATGTACCTCATTTGACTTTTGCATAAGGTTACATCTTAAAATTGTCTTTCCACTGACAAGAATTTTTCTCTCTCTTGCTATAGAAAGACAACTTAGATAATGTGAATCCAAGTTACTTTAAGAAACCGATGTCTGCTTCCTAATACAGCTTAGCTGCAGTGGCTTTCTTGTATTTTAGTTCAGTATTGTTTTTCTTACTCTTGTTGCTTTATGCATTTTATATAAGAAAAGTTGTAGAGTCTAGACTTTCAGGAGATTAGTTTACTGTAACATACGTGATACATAAACTAACCCCAATACAAGAGGATACATTATTTTTGTGAATCATGCTCTTAATTTTTTGTAGCGAGCCATGCTTTACATATTGTTGGAGCAATAATACTAAAAATCAGAAGCTTTGTGATGAACCATATGGTACCAGTTCATTGACCTTTCATGAGCAAATCAGTAAAGAGCTGCATGGAAAAGGCCAAGAGAAGCCAGGTAGAACTTCACTTCCCAGGTATGACTGGGAGGTAATCGGAGAAAAGTTCCTGATTACTGTAAATCATCTTAGCAGCAGTCCTTGTAAGAGGAGGTCCCAGGTGACTGAGGCTTAGCAAAAGCGATGCCCATCTAAAAGAAGGGTGAGAAGAAGGATTTGGGGAAACTACAGACCTGTAAGTCTGACCTCAGTGCCAGGGAAGGTGATGGAGCAGATAATCTTGAGTGCCATTGCACAGGACATACAGGACAACAAGGCGATCAGTCCTGATCAGCATGACTTTATGGAAGGCAGGTCCTGCTTGGTGAACCTGATCTCCTTCTGTGACCAGTTGACTGGCATAGCAGATGAGGAAAAGACTGTGAATGTTGTCTACCTAGACTTCAATAGGCCTTTGAAATTGTTTCCCACAGCATTTTCCTGGAGAAACTGCTCATGACTTGGGCGAGCGTACACTTCACTGAGTAAAAAACTGGCTGCCTGGTCAGGCCCAAAGAGTTGTGGTGAACAGAGTTAACAGTTACATTTGTTGTGGTGAACAGAGTCCAGTTACATTTGGTCACAAGTAGTGTTCCCCAGGGCTCAGTTTTGGGGCCAGTTCTCCTTTAATGTCTTTATCAATGATCTGGATAACTGCACACTCAGTGAGTTTGTAAATGAGTTGGGCAGGAGTGTTCATCTGCTTGAGGATAGGAATTCTCTGCAGAGGGATCTGGATAGGCTGGATCAATAACTGGGCCAAGCCAGGTGTAGGAGATTCAACAAGGCCAAGGGCTGGATCCTGCACTTGGGTCACAACAACCACATGCTCAGGGAAGAGTGGCTGGAAAGCTGCCCAGAGGAAAAGGACTTGGGTGGTGTTGGTTGACAGCTTGCTGAATATGAGCCAGCAGTGTGCCCAGGTGTTGGCCAAGAAGGCCAGCAGCATCCTGGCTTGTATCAGAAACAGTGGGGCCAGCGGGACCATGGAGGTGAACATACTGAACATACAGTACACCCTGTGCTCGGCACTGGTGAGATTGCATCTTGAGTACTGTGTTCAGTTTTGGGCCCCTCACTACAAGAAAGACATGGAGGTGCTGCAGCATATCCAAATAGGGGAACAAAGCTGGTGAAGAGTGTAGAGTACAAGTCTTATGAGAAGTGGCTGAGGGTACTGGGGTTGTTCAGTCAGGAGGAAAGGAGGCTGAGGGGAGACCATATTGCTCTATACAACTAACTGAAAGGAGGTTGTAGTGAGGTGGGTGGTTATCAGTCTCTTCTTCCAAGTAACAAGCAGCAGGACAAGAAGAAATGGGCTCTAGTTGTGCTAGTAGAGGTTTAGATTGGATATTAGGAAAAATTCTTCCACTGAAAGGGTTGTCAAGCATTGGAACAGGTTGTCTGGCATAGTGGTGGAGTCACCATCCATGGGGTTATTTAAGAACCATGTAGATGTGGTGCTTGGGTACATGGTTTAGTGATGGACTGAAGCTTTTTCTCTCTCATTAACAAAAGCTTATTATTTTCCTATTCTGGCATGCACTGAAAGGCACAACATGTAAGTTTCATGAACACTAACATTATTGTGGTATTTTTGAGTTTTAGGCACCAGTTATTTAAGCTTACTCATTTGTGTCTGGACTTCAGGTGTTGCTATGCATACTTCAATGTGACATTTAGATATTTACTCTTTGCATGTCCCATTCTGCATGGTGTGGTCAAATCACTGTGCATCACTTGCATCAGGTGTAGACTCATGGAAGAACTGTTCATGTCTTAGTAATATTGATTAATAATCTTCTTTTTCTTTTTTTCTGTTCTCAGCAGATATATGGAGTGATCACTCATTTCAGACAGACCCAGACTTACCACCTGGCTGGAAAAAAATCAATGACATTGCTGGGATCTACTACTGGCACATACCAACAGGAACAACTCAATGGCAACGTCCAGTGTCCATCCCAGCAGATCTCCAGGGCTCACGAAAAGGGTCGCTTGGTTCCATTACTCCTTCTCCTACTCCAGAAACTGAGGTAGTGTACTGTGTATTCTTGTGGGCTGTGAACTGTAAAGAAAATTGAAATAACTTTTTGAAGTTGTAGGATTACCTGTTAGCTAAACTGAGCTTTAGAATAATGTAGCCTGATAATATCTTAAAGAGTAGCTATTTGTTGACAGTACATCGTAAGTATCTATGCGCATTATCTAGTGGCTGTGCCTCATGAAGCATCCTAAGCTTTGGATGTGTAGGATGAAACCAGATAATTTAGCCAGCCAGTGCCTGATGAATGTGAAACTATTGCAGCTCTACAGCATGTGCTGCTGCATTGTATGGGTAGAGGATACATACAGTTTTTGCACATGATACAAGTCTTTTGGCTGGACTCTTTGTCTGCATCTTCTTTCTTTTTGGTTCACTTGGTAGGTGTCTCACAAAGATACATGAGTCTCCATTTGAGACACTAGCTCCTTTACAGCATAGTTTCTGTTGAATCAACATCATGTCTTCTGAAGTATAAGTCTCTTAACATCCTCCCAGGACAAAATTTCTGCGGAAATGTATCACTATGTGGCAGCCAGCTCGAAACAGAAGGAAATGCCCTTTCTCTTTTGTGTGTGTTGAAAGAGCAACATGTGATACCTTCTTTTAAAATAATCCTTTCAGGCACAATCCAGGGTGTTGATTGGTGTCATATAATTAGAAAAATAAATTATCATAAATCATCAGAAAGAAGAGTCTGCTTCAGAAAATGCCATCACTTGGTTTAGTATGCTGGGGTGACTTTTATGGAATTAAATACTACTATAAAATCAAATTGTTTTGAAATGAAGTTTTCCTCATACTAGCTTTTCAGAAGAAAATCCACAGTTTTATGAAATCCAGGTAAGTCTTTGTACTAGCTTTGAGTTTTGGATCAGGCAATCTTTTGGTTTTATATATTTATTTTTTTAAAAAATTATTTCGATATTACATTTTTTCTGTTCTTGATTTTGTTGATATATGCATCAAAATAACTTAAAGTTAAGAAGAGTTGAGGGCATTCAAGTATGACCCTGAAACTTTTACCCTCTATAGGCTGAAACATGTACATTCATATTCGGTATTTTAGAAGGATTGCTACCATGTGTTCATAAGTGCTAATCATATGGTTTGAAAACTTGATCACATTTAAATTATTTATTACATCAGTCATGCTCTTGCGGAATGTTCTGTGCACCAAGCACAATAGAAATTATTTCTGAGAGAGTTAATAGAGAAAGAACAGCAATTGTTATGATTCAGGAAGAAAACAAGAAAAAAAAATCCAGACATGCTGACACCAGTATAAATTCCAGTAATGTACATGTGAGCAATATAACTTCACCATTAAGTCTTTTTCTTACTCTCAAACATGGAGAACAGGGCTTTAATTAGTAAGTTATAGATGAATTTCACAAAATACCACTAATGTGTATCATTGGTAAATTGCAGAGGGAAAGTATTTATTTCAAATCCCTTTCTACCTCTGTTTAAAATGTCTTTACAATGAAACTCTCTGACCTGCTGGTAATGTGGCAGGTGTATCTTTAACCTTTCACAATTTTGTCTGCTTTAAATGAAGAGTAGTTTCTGATTATAAATAATGATCATTAATTTGCTGCAGCATAATGTAAAATATGAAATGTGTTAATTATAACAACAGATTTTAATGCAGTGTAGATCCTATTAAATAAGTCATTTGAGGAATCAGTCTAAAATGTCATTTATGTGAGTATTTAGTAGGCTCATCTAGATTTTGATATGGCAGTTCTGATTTAGCAAGGAATTTGATCCAGCCAAGATTTATGCACATACAGTTTGGACACAGCATGCTGTAGTGTAAAAGATGATACAGAAAATAGCAAGTTTCCAAAAATTGTATTAGTATGATATTACATCGTAATTTTGATTGTAGGTATAGGAAATGCCATTTGTCTCTTGAAGTTTTCTGCATTAATTCATAAGCATTTGACATAGCATTATTTATCAATACTGATTTTTTGACTCAGTGGCTATGAAGATAGCATTGGAACACTATACCAAGAGATTTACAGTAATCCCAAGAAGGATTATGCTGGATGTCTGTGATATAGTCAAGTTGACCCTTCACAAAAAAAACTGAATTAAGGCTCCCCAAATGCCTGTATCCTGGTGCTACCATTGGCAGAAGCAATTGTGGTGGACAGCTTCCAACTCCAAGTTGGACCATGTGTGAGCTGGTTCTGTGTGTACTGCTGGTTCAGTTTCCCTCATTGCCATTTGGAAGCATGTCCTCTGAGATGATCTAGTTTGGGAGGCTGGTTTAGTTCATTCCCATAAGCTGGAATTTGTATTGCTTTTTTCTGAAGAGGTGGGGGTTTATGAAGGTTTTAGGCAGATGAGAGAGTGTCATCTAGGAGATTAAAGACTGGCCTACCTGTCCCAATAGGCTTCCTTGAGTCCATAAAAAATGATTTTATCTTTTATCACATTTGTCTGTGAAGCATCATCTCCTAGTCTTGAGCTGAGATTATTTGGGCTCTTTCAGCTTCAGGATTTGTCAAATAACATTTAGAAACACATTCCCCCCTCCTCCCCCTGCCCTGAGTTAATGGCTTTTTACCCTTTGTCTTGTTTCCTTTTTTTTCCTTTTTTTTCTTTTTTTTTTAAATTATATTGTGTCCCTGTCTGTTAACTGACGTGATGTACAGAAGCTTTGCTTCATTTGGTAGAATGTGGCTCACAGCTGAGGGCAGTCAACAAAAGAAGAGATCAAGGCAGCCATTTTGTGCTGTAGCTTAGTCTGGATGCTTACCATAAAAAAAAGCAGTTGCTTATTATTGTTGAACAGAGAATCAGAAAAAATGGGCAGGGAGGAATGTTGCTGCAATGCATACAAAAGGCAAAAAAGTGTTTTTAAAAGGAAAAAGTGTGAAAATGTCTTACTTCTGCACAGGCTGCAATGCCATTTTTCTTTCACAAGATGATGAGTAAATTTCAATCTAAAGCAATTATGGGTTAAGCATTGAGCAAAAATCCTGCAGATTTAACAACAATGCTAATAAATGCTAAATATTACTGACCTGGAACATTCCTTCCCTTCCTCCCCCTCAAAATACAACCAAAAAGTATTTTGATTTTGCACAGCTGATTAAATTTGACTTAGTTCTAGATTACTCTTTTATCCTGTGTGTTACCAAATTACTTCATGAATCCTCGTCTTCTGTAATGTTCCCTTACAAATTTTAGAGATTTTGCTGCTTCTTTCCCATTTCCTATGCGGAGAAAATGAGGTAGAGTTAAATTTTCAATAAGAGCTTTGTCCTGATTTGTCAAACTGTGACAAGCTTCTCTGAGATCATGACAGAATTCAGTGATGGTAGTTGTGTCTTCTTATAGCTGGACTCATCCCAGGTCTGCATCACATCTAGAAGTTCTTCTGTAGGTAACATAACCAGTAGCAGCTGATAATTAAAGAGAAAGGTTTAGTAGGAAAAGCTAACAATTCAATTAATTCAAAGGCATGTTAGGGAAGAGTTACTCCTGGGAGTTGTTTCTCACAAATAATTCCTCCAGTGGGGATGTACTGAAAACATTTCTGAGGTGAGAGGTCCACCCTGCAAATAAATGCATTGAGCCATATTGTATGTACCATTTCATCTTGGGGCTAAGCTGGATAACCTGGGAGAGCTCCTCTTAAAAGGGGCCACTAATTATAGGAATGTTTGTTTTGATGAAGCTACAAATAAGTGGCTCTGGATCTCTCAGCAACCAAATCTCCAGTCCCACCTTGTTGAGGACTGTGGGATTTCTGTCCTCATGGGGAAGAGGAGAGGGACAACTCCAATATCCAGCTGCTCCTCATAGGCCTAACAGAGAAGGATGAACCTCAGATTGCTCTAGTACTAAACGCACTTCTATTTGTTTGATTATACCAGTCAACACCTTTGAAAATTCTGAGAAACTTGAATAGAAAATGTGAGGGTGGCTGGTTTGTTTGAGATTTTTTTTTTTGTTTTGTTCTGTTTTTTAAAAAAGCTTCTAGACTTCACAAAACTATTTATTCAGCAAATCTCTCTTTACTCCTTACTAATCCTCCTTCCCTTCAGTGTCATTTTCTTGTTCTTTCTTTCTAGAAATATTTTATTTTTACCTTGTGTGTATCTTATTCTTGTATATATCGTTCAGTATTTCAAGTTCCAGTAGTGTTAGGGTCTTTTAACAAGAGTGCCAATCAAATGAAAATCCTAATGTTACCCCTTCATTGCTGTTTACAAAAGGCTGTAGCAGCTGTGGCCAACATTCATATTTGGATTCATTTTGCTTGCTTTTTTGATCATAGTTGAAGAGTAATTTCATTGTCTGTTCCTAATTTATATTAACTTTTCTTGTTTCAATCATTTGTTTTGGTAAGTAACTGTTAGAGGCATCTCTCTATCCCCTTTCTTCCAAATGCCATGGTATAATGGAGTACTTAGTTGAAGTTTGAGGTAATCTGTTCCCTAACTCATCCTGTAAATATCGATGCTAACAACAGTGTCTTGTGTTTTTTTTCTTTTTCTTTTTCTTTTTTTTTTTTTTTATCAATGTGCTTATCACTGTGTGAATAATTATGTGTCTAGAAACAGCCATGGAGTGATTTTGCTGTACTCAATGGGGGAAAGATTAATAGTGACATTTGGAAGGCAAGTATATTGTCAGATTTTAGAACCTTTGATACTATTATCCTTGTTTTTTGCATGGCAGTGGCTGTTTTTTTCCCCTTTTATTTTTCCATGAATGTCATTCATAACCTAGGCCAAAGTGAATGGGGGTACTGCTAGGGATGTCTAGCTCACAAACATGCTGCCTTTTCTGATCTTTCCACTTGGAATGGATTCAGTCTAAACTAGCAGGGCAACTTCCATGATGTAACCAGTAAGATGCCTGCAGTGAATGAAATGCAGCTTAAGAATATATGCATGCCTCTTTCCAACTTCAGCCAGAAATACTGTTGCTTCTTTGCAGGGAGGATTTAATTTCCCTTTGAAATAAGAAATAACATGATGGTGTACTTAATATTATATCCGTAGTACTTAATACTATACTAATGACATTGCCTCTATCTGTAGGATCTGCATGCAGCCACTGAGAACCCAGATCCAAGTCTGAAAGAGTTTGAAGGAGCAACATTACGCTATGCCTCTTTGAAGCTCAGGTACGATTACTGCAGAAGTCTCCATGGAATGACCAGCTCCATTTTATGCTGTGCTGTCATTTTTATATGATCTTAAGATTGATTTTTGTCTTCTAATTTTTTTTTGTGACAGAAATGGTCCACAATCTGATGATGATGATTCTTGTAGCATCAACAGTGATCCAGAAGCTAAGGTCTGTAACAAGAACCGCAATAGGATAACAAAAATTTGCAGTTGTACATATAACTTACTAGGTGAAGAACATCTTCTAGGTTTTGAAATTAACTGTACTCTTGGCACAATGTAGGTTGACCATGCAAAACTAAATCCATCAAAGGAATTGGCAGATTTAAAGCTTCATTCAATTTGGTCAGGAAAGTATGACTTTTTAAAAACCCTGTAAGCCAAGAAATTTGAAAGTTACAGCTCAAGATTTTACTGTCCTATTGTCATAACAGTTCCCTTGCACAGATAAGTAAATTTTATGTCCTGAGTGAGAGAGGGCTGCGTTATTTGTCATGGTTTGATAGCTTCCTGGGGAATTTGGTGACAGAATTTGGTCTTTATTCTTGAGTTTGTCCCTTTTTGAAGTACTCCTCCTTGTTTATGTGGCTGCTTGCATTACCAGCTACTAACAAGGAAGTTACTTTTTAGAAGAAGGAAATTTGTACAACAGAGAATGCAGCCTAGTTTCAGGATAAAATTATAGAGAAAAATGAGACCATTATGTAAACAAGCACCCTAACTAAATCAGTCTTTACTGTTGTAATCTAAGGTTTTTCAGGAGAAGAAGTGGCAGAAGATTTTGAATGCTTGTATACATATCTCCACATTTGTCTTCTTGATGTTTTTGCCTTGTGCTTGCATCCATTTTAAGGATATATGTGAAACTCTATAATTGGAAATCCAAGTAATTTAAATGTGGTTTGAGTGTGCCATACACCTGCAGTGACTGACAGGATCAGATGCTACTTACATGCAGGAAAACAGTATGTAACAGAGCTAATAATTACAAAAACATTAGTGATAAATTTTAGGAGAGAAAACAGACTGATCAGGGTACTTAAACTTCTTTGTCATCTTGATTATTTGGCTTGTGATGTTTAAATCAGATATGAATGAATGTGTTTTGCTTGGCAGGCTGGCAGTTAGAAAGCAAGGGCTTCAGCTGCACTCATTACAATAAGCACTGAATTCTGAGCACAGTAAATGGAGTTGGAGGAGTGATGAGCATTAGGGACCAGTCCTGAAAAACAGGAAGCTGTTCCTTTCAAGATAAGCCTTCCAGTATGGAAAGCATTATAGGGATACAGTATTTTGCTATGTCTAACTCCTTCCCAGGTGATTTGTGCTGGGTAGAATTAGAAGCCCTTCCTGCATGGAGAACTATGGCAGTATTTGTGTGGGTGAAGAACTTGTGTCATCATCTCCCTTCTCTCTCTGGCTTACTGTTTCAACTTGAAAATTTATGGAGCTGATACCCATCCAGTGTTTCTGAAATGAGTCAATGCCAAAAGCTTGTCCCCTTTTGTCTATCACAGCTGTTTTTGTTTCTCCTGTTTAGGCAAAACATGCTGATGACGCTTAAATTGGTAATCAAAACTGAGCACTGAAATATTCACGAGTGACTGAGAGCAACAAGACACGAAATAGAGGAGAAAATATACATGTTTGGGCTGGCTTTTAAAAAAAAATAATCCCTGGAATCAAAGCTCCTTACCTGCTGCCAGTCACCGCCTGATGGGGTGGTTGTGCAGGGGCAGTAGTGTCGGCACGTGTGGTCCTGTGGGTGAAGCTCTGGTGTTGCTTTGCAGCAGGGAGAGGTTGTGGGCAGAGCTGTTCAGTGCATCTGCCTCTGCCCCGAGGAGAAAGACGAGCAACTGCTGCATGGCCCTGCCTCACAAGGATGGGACATGGTCTGGAAACAGCAGATAAAATGCTCTGTCTTGGATCTTTAATTCTCATGTGTGTGGGAAGGGGATGTGGTAGGTTGATTCCTTGCTAGTTCGTTTTTCCAAAACATTGTGAGACTGAAAGAAGTCTGATAGGATTTTAAACTGATGACCTGAAGTTTGGAAAATTAGATTTTATTATCCCCTTAGGTTCTTCTCTGCCACATGATGTGCCTGAACTACATTTGTTTGAAGCTTACTTTTGTGTAGCAGCAAGCACAAATACTGCTTCTTCATTGCAGCATAGGAAAAGGAAGCTTTTTTTTAACTCATGAAACGATTGGAAGAATTTGTTAAAATAAATGTCATAAGTGGTATTTTAGAGACTTTAAACCTATTCATGGCAGTGGCCTGTACTTTTGTGTATCTAATTTCCTCAGTGGCACTGAATAATGACTTTCAGCAAAGGGAACCATGCCACCTTGTGGAAAGCTCAGGTAGTTGTCTTCCCCAGAGCCTGTCAACTTTTTTTGCAAAAATTGTAGCATTGCGAAAATGTCAGTTTTGTGAAAAGTGTGTCACATAATTCATGTAATTCTTGTAAGAAAAGTGATTTATGTAGCAACACGGTTAAGCATTCGAAATTATCAATAAACAACAAGTGTTTCTCTCTGCATCATGTGCTTAAGATACAGTTCAGAGCTGCATGTCCTTGACATCCTGGTACAGGTTGTTTGCACAAGGCCATAAAGGGAAAAGAGAAGTGGGAGAAAGGGGAGAATCATTACATCAGCCTCTTGATTTCAGTTATTTATTTTGGTAAGAATTTCTTGAAGAGATGGCATGGCTCGTTGTGCTTGACAAAATTGTAACTTTGCATGTGAAACATGCACAACTGGAAATAAGTTTTGAGTTGGTACTTCCCAGGAGACAAATCATAACCTTCCTGGTTAATTTATAGAGCAACTTGTGCCTTTCTACCTATTTGAGTTTGAAGGGACATAAAAAGATGCTTTTACCAGACCTGGACCATAAGTTGCTCAGGTCTGTCTCTTTTTACATTGTTGTAAAATGTGATGGCCACGTGTAGAAGTGTATCATAGAATCCCAGAATGGTTTGGGTTGGAAGGGACACTAAAGATCATCTAGTTCCAACCCCCCTGCTACGGGCAGGGACACCTCCCACTAGACCAGGTTGCTCGAAGCCTCGTCCAGCCTGGCCTCCATGGAGGGGGTATCTAAAGCTTCCCTGAGCAACCTGTTCCAGTGTCTCATCACCCTCACAGTAAAGAATTTCTTCCTAATGCCTAGCCTGAATCTACCCCCTTCCAGTTTAAAGCCATTACCCCTTGTCCTATTTTTCTTGTCGACCCTTCTTGTATAGAAAGATGCTATTTTTTTCCCTTGTGCTTGTGCAAAGAAACTGAACCTCCTAGGATACCTATCTTTGTCCCTAGGAATGGGTTGAAAATTGAAAAGTTCACATGATCCAATTTTTTTCAAAGTCCTTTCAGAATTGGTCCATTTGGCCTGACATTTGGGCTCACCTTTATTCTCTTTTAAATGTGGTTTTCTGTTATGTCTTAATTTGGTCTTTTTGTGTGAAGCATGGATTTTTAAATTCCCTGTCCACATTAGCCTGTTCAGCAGTGCTTCACTTTCCAGCCTTGCATTTTTTAATAGTTTCAGTTATATGTAAGTATTCAAGAATGGGAAGAATGTATTTATAAAACACTTATCAAAATACTAGGCAGTTGCTCCAAAAGTCTGTTTTCTGATTTAGAAACCAGTAAATGCTCAGAATTTCAAAAGGAAGGAATAGGAGGAGGCAATTTCCAAGAGGAGCAGAGGCAGGAGATAGCAAAATCAAAATTATTTTACAAAATACTGTGTTGCCCCCACCTAGATTTACTATACATCTGCAGCCTTTCTGGCTATGGAGGTGGGTATGTGTCTTTTGGAGACATCCTACTTTTGCTTGTTTCTGGTCTTCTTCAGAAGCAAACATCCTGACTAGGCTAGACACAGGACAATTAGCAAACAGTCAGCATGTCTTCTTGGTGATTGTGATGAGTCTGACTTGTGATGCAAGTGAAGAATCAGAAGCAGGAGCTTTTGGTATGTCCAGTAATTCCAAGAAAGGATAATCTTTTCACACTGAAATCCAAATTTCTCTTTCAGAGTAGCTTCTAAACTTATTGCTGCAAAAAGGGAGTATTCAATGTTTTCCAGCAGTTTCACACTTTATCTTGTGCTGCATTATGAACTTCTTGTGAGCACATGAAAAACTACAAAGAAACCTCAGTTCAATTAATTTCAATTAATGGATTCAGTTAATGGACACAAATTAATTAAATCTGAGGAGTTTATTCAGTTTCAAGACTCTTTAAAAAAAATACAAATCAAAGTTAGACATCTCTAACAGTTTTTCTTCCAAAATGGTACTTCTGCTTCTTTTGGGGAAGAAATTTGTTTCTTTCTAAAACAGTTCTTCGTTTTAATTCCCTAGGAAACAGGAGCTGTTACAGGTAGAGGACTAGAAGAAATCTTGAACCCATTCCATTACCCTTATAGGGAACCACAATATAATCCCATATATTAATTTCAAGTTCCTTCTTAAACTGTTTCTGAGGGGGTTTTATGTCTTGACTAGTCTTACTGGCAAACTAATTACCTTCTGCTGATGGTCAGAAACTTTTTAACCTAAAATTTTTGAGGCCATTTTTTATCTGCTTAGCCTTTGTTTATTTATCTTTTAGTACATGTTATAGCAGGCAATTGTCTCTTCTTCAGCTTAGTTTTATTAAAGTAAACAAGCCAAGTGGTTTTAATTATTCATAATGAGGCTAGGAGGGTTGCCATCTTACTATGAATCCTTGTTTCCCTGACTATTGTAGCAGCTCTGTGTTTTATGTCTTTAATTTTTAACCATGGGCAGGCAGATATGTTACTTCAGATGGAGTTTTTCCGGGTCTTGTAGGGTAGCTTTAAAATGTCCATACTCTCCCTCTCCCCTTGCCCCATCAAAACACAGTACCTTTTTGGCCTGTAAAGTTCCAGTACTGACAGTGACTTGGCTGCAGGATTCTCAGTCTTTTTACCAGGAACTGTTGCAGGGGTAATAAAAACATAAATAACAATTACATTATAGGAGAATAAACAGTGCAGATGGGAGCTGTGTGGGTCATGTTTTTCCCTTGAAGCAGTTACTGTCTTGTGAGTACTGTGAGTAGCCAGGATGCATGGGCAGTTTAGGTGCCCTCCCCATGGGGAGGTAACTTCCCTGGCTGCCAGCTGGGTGAGGCAGTGCTGGAGCCAGCATGCCCTGCCTCTGAAGTTGAAGCCATTAGGCACCAAAACAGTGCTGTTAAAATTTGTAGCTACTCTACTGGGAAGCACTGGACATGTTTGAGAAAACATGAAATACTTTATTTTAAATTTATTTTAAATTATTTTTTAACATGATACTTCTTTAACATGATACTTTTAACATGTTTCTTCCAGTGGTGGCTGTTTAAGAAGAGTATTATATTGCTTCACTAGGTCAAAGTGCTAGTGTCATCTTCAGTATAGTTTCTCATAGATATGTATGGTGTAGTTTTCCTTGGGGTGTGAACACAGCATTTCACTGTATGCAACCAGTTAACAAACCTGACTGTTGTGCAAACACAAGAAAAACCTGTCTTCTGCTTCTGTAGATTTTTGGTTTTTTGGGAAGGGTCAGCACTTCCTAATTTTATAATATTTCTTATTTTTAAGTCGTTTTCCTCACAGTTTATTCACTGCTCTAGGGTGCAGCACAGTAAACTTTCTGAGCCAGCAGTACTTTGTGTGTGACTGGTGAAAAAGCCCTCAGAACAGAAACCAGAGGAAGAACCAGTCTTCCATCATACTCATGCCCCACAGGCAAAAAGCTGTCTTGCTGCTGCAGACCAATGGACTTGGAGCATATGGAGCACCCAGTTTCACTAAACCTCTGCTGATATTGTTGGCAGGCCTCCCCATGAGCTCACCAGCATCTTTGGTCATATACTACAGAGGTAATCAAAGCTTGCAGCCCTTCATACCCGTCACTAGAGACTGACCATTTTACCTCTAAAATAATATATAGCCTTTGTCAGCTCCAGTTTTAGAGTGGCCTATTGATTATGAACTGCCTCTTGAATTTCTTTTCATCATCTTGCTGCTATAAAATTAACTTCTGAGATGATATTTTTGTATTTCTCTTCCATTATTTACATCAGTTAGCCAGTTTAGTGTGACTCAGGGAAATAGCTTGCTGTAGTATGCAGTGTCACAGTCTGCCATTATATTACTTAGATTTTTAATGAAAAAAGCACTGTATATTTGTGTGTATGTGTATATAAAATATATTTACGTATGTTTTATATGTGTTGTATACACACAGTTTGAAAACAGCATGGTAAAACCTTGATGGGTTAATTGTTCATGTGAACCCACTGAAAGGTGCCTTTATGGAAGAAGTTCATTTAAAAATCAATTAAAATGGAACATTGTGTTGAATGACAGAGGAGTGTTTAGATAGCTCTAGCCATCATATGGGGTTTTTTTGTCTTATTTCTAGCTCTGAATTTCAGTTTTAAAAAAACAGAGGTCAAAATTTTCTGCATTTCATCAAAGAGAAAAGGGAGTAGGAGGTAATATTTAGAGATTTAAAAAAGCGATGCAGTACATTGCAATGCCACGTTGCTCCTACACAGGTGTGCATGATGCCATATACTTGAAGATGATCGCTCCATGGTGCTGCAAAGAGACAGTGTGACACTAAGCAGGTCCTGAAATGTGGGGGGCCCACCAGGGTTCAAGATTTCTGGACTCAGGGTTCATATTCATTGAAGTCTCTTTCAAAGAGCGGGAGCGAATCAAAAGTGATTTAACTTGATTGACTTTGGATCCTGTCGTAGAGCTAATTTCTGCAGAAAAAAAATTTTCTCATAATAAAGTTGCTTCTAAAGTGACATGAAATCCTGACTCTAGTGAAGGAAGGTGTCTCTCCAGTAACATAGAGAGTTCACCCGAAGGTTTTGGTTTGCTTTTGTTGTGGTTTTTTTTTTAATAGTTGGATGTCATGCATGCATTACCTTTGGAATTATGCACAACTGTACTGAATAAAGTGCTGCTGGCTGCATTAAAACTGCTTGTATCAATCAGCCTGCAGAAGAGCCCTGCAGAAGAATGCAACATTTAAGGTTAAAGATAACAAGGTGCAGAGCATTAGTTCTTAAGAATCACAGAATCAAAGGATCGTTCTGGTTGGAAAGACCTTTCAAATAGAGTTCAACCATAACCTAACTCTGCTGACCATTAACCTAACTCTACCAAGTCCAGCGCTTAAACCAAGTTCCTAAGTACCACATAAATGTGTCTTTTAAATCCCTCCAGGGATGGTGATTCAGCCACCTCCCTGGGCAACCTGTTCCAATGCTTGACAACCATTTCAGTGAAGAAATTTTTCGTAGTATTTAATCTAAACCTCCCCTGGCACAGCTTGAGTCCATTTCCTCTTGTCCTGTCACTTGGTACTAGGGCAAAGAGACTGACCCCCAAGTCACTACAGCCTCCTTTCAGGTAGATGTAAAGAGTGAAATAAATGAATGCACACATTATTTCATGCCATGTAAACTCCTGCAGGGCTTTTCTTTACTGACAAAGTATATGTGTGCTTGATGGGGTCATTTTTGAGTGTTGCAGAATAATGAAACCTGCCAGAGTCATCCTAACATCTTGGTTATTCTGCAAGATTGACCCTAATTTGAGCATCATTGCAGCAACCGTCCTTTTTTAGTTTCTGGTGGAAAAAATGACTGCCTTTTCTTCACTGAGGAAGCATGTGTTTCATTTCGCTGTATTGCAAAGAAATCCAGAACACCCTTAGTAGCTCAAAGCAAAATCCATAAACCCATCCCTTTAGGATGTGAAGTCCAGGTATCTGCAAACCATCTAAAACCAAAGCCTATTCTTTACTGAGAATACTGCAGAAAAGAATAAGGTGGTTTCAATTTCTTCTTCAGAACTGCATATAGCAAAAGGGTGTTCGTAGAGAATAATAGTGTCCCTTCAATTTTCTGCAGAACTGAATAGGCTTTTTACTTGAATCATAAATATGGTAATGAATAAGAAATTTAGATTCAAAAAATCTTGAACCAGCACAATGGTCTTGCAACATTTTCTTGCCTTAATAGAGAAGATTTGACCTCTGGCTGTGAGCCATCACCGAGACAGAAGTATTAAACTCCAAACAAGAGGGGGACTTTTGGCGTCTGAGAGTCTGGAAAAAATGAGGCGGTAGTGTCCTGGAGAATAAGTAAGGCACAGTGAAAGCAGAAAGTTCAATATTGACCTGCTCTAGAAGAGTAAATAATTATAAAGGTTATTTTACAGTGTTTGTAAAGCCCTCATATTTTATTCCACAGAAGTTTAGTTTACAATCATCTGCTTGAAACAGCAATTATTAGTGGATTTGTGAATTCTGTTGTGACCTGAATATCTGTGTGCTTCTTTTTGTATGGCATGCATGTTTTCAGCAATTCAAATAATACAACATGAACTGCAGCAGAAATCTGGAAATGTTGAAGAATCATATTAGTATGGGTTTGATTCTGTTTTTATTATTTTTTTATTAAGAATTTTGAAGTGAAAACTCTCAGTATTTCTCTGAGAAAATGGATGAATTGCAGTCTATTCACATCAGTTAAATGAAGGTGTTTGCTTGTTCATTAATTGCACAAGATCTCTATTCTTTTGTTACTCAGTTTAGCTTTGATCATCTTCAGTACTTTCATCTGGAATCAATGAAAGCTTTCCTTATGTATAGCAGGAAAATATACTGGAATATATATGTTTCTGGGAACAGGGTGGTTTTATTTTAAGATACTTCATCTTCCAAAGCATAAAATAATATGATAGTTTGTTTTATGTTTGAACTATTGCATTAAATATAAGTGGAATTTCCAAGATTATGTTGGCTGCATAAGAAACAGTTAACTATGTGACCTACATGCTGTGTTTCATGCACAAGCCTGCTCAGTGGTCTGGTGATAAAAGGCCTTATTAAATACTGTAATGATTTATACATGTCTGCAGACAGATATAACCTTTAAAAAGAAAAGAAAAAAAAACCAACAAACATAAAGGGAAACAAAGGGAGATCCAAATCCTTTTAGATCAGAACTGGAGAAGAAATTACTAGCACATATTTCAGTCATCAGGGCAAACATACTCTAATGAGGATGTTCATAGTGCATACCAACAGCTGTGTGATCTGAAAAACAATCAGTCATTGTATTTGTAGTGTTCATTAGTTTGTTGCTCTCACACTGATGTGCTACTCCTATTTTTCCCTGCAATGACATCTTTCTACCTATGCCATTATGATCTGCCCAGTTTCCAATACTTGTCTGCCATCAGTCTTGTGTAATTAATCTCTTGTCCTCTGTTTAGTAGGGGATTGTGTATCTTTGGTTTTCTTGATTTTAATTTTATTTTTTTTAAGCTATGTGCTTAGCTACTACATGAGGCAACAGCTAGTGTGTAGCATTGGTTGCATGCAGAGATATTTGTTGGAGACAAGGATGGTGGGATTGAGTGTATCCTCAGCAAGTTTGCTGATGACACCAAGCTGTGTGGTGTGGTTGACACCCAAGAGGGAAAGGAGGCCATTCAGTGGGACCTTGACAGGCTGGACAGCCTGTCATGAAGTTCAACAGCGCCAAGTGCAAGGTCCTGCACCTGGGTCAGTGCAACCCCAGGCACAAATACAGGCTGGGGGAAGAATGTCTGGAGGGCAGTCCTGAGAAAAAGGACTTGGGGGTGGTAGTTGATGAGAAGCTCGACATGAGCCACCAGTGTGTGCTGGAGCCCAGAGAGCCAAACACATCCTGGGCTGCATCAAAAGAAGTGTGGCCAGCAAGGCCACGGAGGTGAGTCTGCCCCTTTGCTCTGCTCTGGTCAGACCCCACCTGGAAGACTGTGTACAGCTCTGGTGCCCTCAGCACAAGAAAGATACAGACCTGTTGGAGAGGGTCCAGAGAAGGGCCACCAAGATGATCAAAGGGCTGGAGCACCTGTGCTATGAAGACAAGCTGAGAGAGTTGGGGCTGTTCAGCCTAGAGAAGAGAAGGCTCCAATGAGACCTTATAGCAGCCTTCCAGTACTTGAAAGGGGCTACAGGAAGGCTGCGGAGGGGCTTTTCATCAGAGAAGATAGTGATAGGACAAGGGGTAGTGGTTTTCAACTGAGAGAGGGGAGATTTAGGTTAGATATTAGGAAGAAATTCTTCACTGTAAGGGTGGTGAGGAACTGGAATGGGTTGCCCAGGGAGATTGTTGATGCCCCATCCCTGGAGGGTTTTAAGGCCAGGTTGGACGAGGTTTTGTGCAACCTTGCCTGGTGGTAGGGTTCCCTGCTCATGGCAGGGGGGTTGGAACCTGATGATCTTTAGGGTCCCTTCCAACCTTAATGATTCTATTGATTAGTACATAAAGGTCCAACTCAAGATTTGTCATGGCTCTACATTACTCCCAAAGCTCCTTCCAGAGTTCATGTTGGAAAAGCTGCTGCAGATCAGAACCGCATCATAGTGAAGGTTTTGCAGTGCTAAAGAGCAGAAGTGTAGACCACGGTTCATTCTTTCCATCAAACCTAAAGTTCCCCCAGTTTTAGGCAATTATTTAGATCAGAACTGCACCATGCGGGAGGTTTCAGCCTTTTACAGAGTTTGATTTACAGCATTTATGAGTTTGGTTTTTTGGCTACTATCATTAACCCTGAAACATTAAGTGGGTTTGCAGCCATGCAGACGTAAGTTCCTCAGAATGGTAAAACCAACGAATGATACGTATGTTTTCATTTTTGTTCACTTGTCTTTTCATGGAGCAGCATGTGATAAGGTAGCCTTTTCTCCCATGTGTATTTTCTTTGTATGTCTTGTGTAGCCTATCAGGGAATGTGAAGTTTCCAGTTGAGATGAAAGTATAAGATTGTCAACATACTGTGGTTTAATTTTGTTCACCTATCTCAGTTACACAGTATTCATGGTGTGACTTTTATCCTTCCCTATCTTAAACAGCAGTGATCCAAATACAGTGTACAATTCCTAAATCTGTCTTTTGTCCTTCTGTATTTATCAGCTTTCTTTAATTTTCTTCAAACCAAATTTTCTTTACCAGCTCTTTGCAAGAGCCTGAGGGCAGTAGATTCAAGCAGATAGGAAAATAATTTTTATCTTTATTCAGATACATTTTTCTAATTGATTTTTTTTGGAGTTTTTGCTTTAAGATATAGCAGAGGGTCTAACCAGGCACAAAAAAAGGGTAAGATTTGATTTTGTAAGTTAATGCTAATAATGTGTAATGTGATACAAGAGTTACTTGTTTACTCTCCAAGAGGGAAGAGAAATGGGGTAGACTACTGTAAACCAAAAGTTGGCGTCTGGATTATTTATTATTGTTATTTGCAATGGGTCCTTGGGATATCAATTTGTTCTGATGAAGCTATTCTGAAACATTTTATTTGGCTTATCATAAGAGCTTCTTGTAAAACACACAAAAATTTGCTAGATGCCAGAAGCCAACTGGGTTTCTCTTGTCTACCTGGCTTGGAGGCACCAGGAGGGAATGGAAGCTGGGAAGGAAGCCAAGCCCTTCACATAGTGGGGAATACATGGGAGGAACAAGAATGTCTCATTCAGCTTGCTCTACTGGTATGGCAGTGGGCTGGGAAGGGAGAGGAATACGGTGGATGCCACCATGGGAGAATTAAAACAGTTAAAATTACCAGGAAAAAATAAAACAAAAAAACACTCCTCCATCTTTATTCATGAAGTGTGCCTGCTGTCAGCTTGAACTGGTTATCTCTCATCAGTTCTTTCATTGCCTTCTTAAGATATACTCTGTTCAGTGCAAGGACTATATTTATCTCTGTTTGAAAAGCAGCTAACAAATTGCAGATGTTGTTGAGATATTAAGAATAATGCTTATATATATATTTAGTTTTTCACCTCTCCTAAGCCAATTTAGAAAACATTTTCTCTGCTAGTACTCAGTTGCTCAATGTAATAATGAAGTAGTTGTAAAAAGCCTTTCTTCTGGCACAGCAACAATCTATATTTTAAAAGCTTGCAACAATAAATATTTAATACCCCAGTGGGCATCGCAGCATTTTCTGACAGCAAGATTCATGAGTGTCTGATGTGCCAAAAAGAATTCTGCAATCTCAAGATTAGATGACCTTAGTAATGGCTACAAAATTGAAATTGTAGTATTTCATGTAGTCCTGAAGTGAAGAGCATCTCTGAGTGGTGACCTCTTCTTTTTTTCCTCTTTCATCTTCTTCATCTCCCTTGAAAATCCAAAAGCCAGAGCTTTTGTGGATTTCCAGCAGAACTGGGTCTGGAAGCAACAGCATAAGAGATTTTGCGTATTAATTCCTTGTTTGCAAAGCAAAAAGAAGAAAAAAAAGTCCACAAAAAAATCTGTGGAGGCATAAGAGGCTTTGATATTTTACTCACACTCGCAACAGAATATAACACAATTTGCAGAGTGAGTTTGCTGTCTGATGCCTTAGATGAGATGCATCATTAGTGACTTGTTGGAGTAGGTACCAGAGGTAGAAGAAGCAGGTAGAGGATGTTTTTTTTGCATGGTCAAGAAGCCTGGATGAGTGAGTATGTTGGGCAAGGTGAAAGAAGGCTGAAGGAAGAGAGAAGTTTCAAAGGGAAGGAGGGAGAAACTCTGTGATTTTGATTTCTTCTTATTTTTTTTGTACCCACTGATGAATTTTATTGCTCTTGCATTTTGCATAAGTTGACGTATTATGCATATTTAAAATATTTAAAATAGCTTGGTGTTTTGGGAGTCTGTTTTTGAGGACAGTGGTTCTCAAATGGCACACCAGTGATGGTGCATGAGTTTTAACTACTGACTGACTTCATGGCAGTTTTTAGAAAGTGGTAATTGAATATTCAGTATCTGCTTTTGAACTCTGAAGCTGATTTATCTACTGCATCTCAAGAACAATTACTTGGTAACTCCATTGTGCACTTAAATGTTGCTGCTCCTGGGCTGGGTCCTGTTGGATGTAGTGGGGCTCCCAGTGGTCACCAGTGCCAGTGTCCTTCCAGCAGCTCCCAGGATCATTGCCTGCCTTCCTGGGCCCCACAGAGTGCTGCTGACAGCAAACCAAGCTCTGTTGCATGAGGCAGCAGTGCTGGACAATGAGTGTTGATCTTTGCAAGATCGAAATTGCACTGAGTAACTAGCAAAGAGCTGGATTGACCGAAACAGTTGCAATTCAGTTTAGTGTGTCAGGACAGCATAACATTTCAGAAGAAATGTATAAATGTTACCGAAACAAGCAGGGTACCACGGACTGAGTGCTAATTTATGTCAATGCTTGTTCTGTCTTGGCAAGGGGAGGCTCGGGGTGGAAGAACAGAGATGTTCTACAATGGTAGATATTAATATTCAGTTATTAAGTGGTCTCGCTCTACTTTTAGAACTTGTGCCTGCTGAATCCTGCACCTCTGTAGACAGCATCATGGTTAGCAAAGAGGATTTGGATATAAGAAATGAGCACAACTTTGTGTTAGTGCTGGTGCATTATCTAATCACCAACTTGAACGAAGAGTCAGCAAGGAGGGAAACCAGAGCTCAGAGCTGGGATTTGATTTGGCAGCGTTTGGTGGCAGTGTCTGTTGCAATACTAAATACGTAGGAAGACAGCAAGAATTTGGTATGGGGTCATTCAGGAACTACTATTGTTGAACCTTTAGGGACCATCTTTGATGTTTGACATTATAATCAAGGATGTATAAGAGTAAATCTGTTGTGCATCCTTTACTGGTGATGTGTTATCAATGGAGAGTGAGATACCCATAATGTTCTCTGAAAGAAATCTTGGTCTCATAGCCAAACATCCACTGACTCAGTGCAAGGTCCTTTTTCACCCACCGTAAAGCCTGACAACAAAAGTGCAGGGTTTTTTTTTCAGAACGAGGTTTTCATTCTCTACGCTAGTAAACATAGGGTAGGGTTGGTGCCATCCAATTTCTCCCATTTTGTTTTGTTTGTGAAAACTCCATATGGGCAAAGCAATGTTGCCTTGGCTTGTTCTGCCAACTGAGTGCTCTGGTTGGCTAAATAGCCTTCTGCTAAAAATCTATGTTATTAGATTGTTTTATTTTAAAGGTAACTTTTAATTTCTTCTAGAAAAAAGCCTGCTTTCCTCTTGTGATTGCCTATCTTTTTGTTAGTGCTTTGAATCTATTATGGTTTGTTACCTTAGTTAGAATTACTGTAGAAGTAATGCTGTAATCCACCAAAAAAAAAAAAAAGTAATTTTCTAGTTAAAATCCAGGCAGTGAGTGTGAATCTCACAACAGAGATAATCCAATACTTTTTTTTTTTCTTTTCAAATAGACCTCTGGATACTAGTTCAAATTTCAATTCTATTGTATCTATAGTTGTGTTTTTTCCTTTATTTCTCTGTGTTTGTGTGTGTCCTGCTATTTACTGCTCCTTCATTTCCTCCTTTATATTAACAGAAGTATTTTATTGTAAAGCATTACTGTTACCTCACTGATGACTTTCCTGGCAAGTCACATATTCTTCTTTGTTCCTTTAAATGTTTTCATCTTGCCATTCTCAACTTACATTTTAATTTACTTGTCTTTGAGCATAAGTTCATTTACAAGATCATGATTTTATTCCCATCTGAACCAGGGATCTTTAACCTTAACTGACTGGTTTCTGTGGCATGACAGGATTTCCATAGCTGGATACAGCAGTGTGCTCTGTGCTGTGATACACATTAAGATATTTTTTGGTTCTTTTTCAGTGCTTTGCTGTGCGATCTCTGGGCTGGGTAGAAATGGCAGAAGATGATCTGGCTCCTGGAAAAAGCAGTATTGCTGTGAACAATTGCATCAGACAACTCTCTTACTGTAAAAACGACATCAGAGACACTGTTGGCATTTGGGGAGAGGTAAGAACAGGGTGAACTTTTCCTCATCTTGCAACGTATCTCTTCTGTCATAAAACATCTTGAAAGAGCAACTCTGTAAACAAATACGTCCATGCTCTGGTTTGGGATTTCCGTATCCTAGCTGGAACTGCCAAAAAAATATGAAAGAGTTCAAGTAGAGTGTTGGCTCTTTTTGTTCCAAACTCCTTAGGACAGCAGATGCCACAAAGATCTCACCTTGGTGTTTACATCTGTGCTAATACACACCATTGCAATATCAGTGTTAAGGACACACAAGCCAAACTGTTGAAGTCAGTGGAAGTATTTCTCTCGACCAGAGGTTTGAGAGTGGTGCTTTGGAACAGCATTTTCACTAGTTTCTCAGTGAAACCCAGGCTGGTGTGACCTGTGCTTCAGAAATGTATGCGAAGATTGAGACTGATAGACAGATGGCTTATTTTAATATTATTATTTTATCAGTTTTTTAGAAGAAAATTAATTCTGTGTCATCAGTCTGTCTGTTGGTTTCTCTCCAATAACCCTTGAATCTGTTCACCAGTGTCATCCCGTTTTGAAGGATGCCAAATTCCCACACACTGAGAATAGCAGAGAGCCCAGCTCTCCTCTTTCTTGATTTGCTGATGGGTCAGTACACCTTCATAACTGAACTATGGAAGCTGTGTGCTTCTTTCTGAATTGGCAGCAAAGACAGGGTAATACTGTGGAAGCTCAGGGGAAAACATGAAGGAAGCAAGTGGTATTGTAGTTTGGAAAAGTGGTGTGCTGGGGACAGGTGAAGGAATGCAAGGTGTGGATCAGTAAGTGAAACATGAAGAAAGGGAAAGGGCAGGGTTGTGGTGGTGAGGCATACGGAGGACATAGGAGACAAATCCATAGAAAAACATCTTTGTCATTTGATTGTTCATGGAACAACTTAAACTTCAGCCAAATTTTAGTTTTGACCTGTCTCCTGATATGTTTTTCAGGAGGACAACAGTAATATGGATTTATTATACAAGATCTGAATGCAAAAGTGAATATTGTAACCCTCACTTACGTGATCTAAGAGAAGTGGCACTGCCAAACGGGAGAGGAATTAAAATAAAATCTTGTCTATTTTAGGAAAAATTTTAGGAAAAATATCCTTCCATCTCCCAGGTTATTGTTACAGTCTAAGACTTGTGTTCAGTGTCCTGGCTATGACCAGAACAATGCAGAGACAATTCAGAGGAGAAAGTGCCTGTTTAAAAATTAAAGTTATGTTTCACAGCTCACATTTAGAGTGGCCTATCTATTTAGTAATTTCAGAAGGGTTTTTCTGTGTAAGAAACATGTATTGTATGTATAAATGAACAAGATTACATTGATCTCCCTTTTTCTTCTGGGAACAGTTTTATTTAGTTAATATAGCTCGACAAGCAATTATGTGTCAGTCATGGACTTGAACTTACTGCTGACTCCAGGAGGAAGAAAAAAACCCACTCGCTTTACATGTGTGTAATCTCATCCATTTTTCAGATTACAGAACTTTGACCAGCATGAAGTATATTGTTTACTTTTAAATTGTATGCTTTATTCTGGTTTAAGAGTTAATGTTCACATTTTTCCATATCTCTCTGTCAGTCCCATTGTTGTTTGTTGGAAATGCTTGCAGGTTTTCAAGCCAAACTGGTGAAAATTTTTTGTCTTCTTGAATGGAAGTTTTAATTAAGAGTGCTATTCATTTAAAAAAAAAAAAATTAAAAATCAGCATGACAAAACGGGAGAGACACTGCTTGAGTAGATGGCCCCTGAAGTAAATAATCTTGATTTTAGAAGAAATAATTACAACCACATTTTTCTGCTGGCAATGTCATGCTTCAAGAGTGATTGGAAGAGGTATATTTTAGAGAGGATTCTGAAAAAAGTGTACTTGTCGCTGACGTATCAAATGGAGTGCTCACAGCAGAAATCTATTATAAAGCTAGAACTGATGACTGCAGATAGAAGTTTTAAGATTGCCTAAGGATTTATTTTAGCTAGAATGTAATGAAAGCAAAATTGGGACAAGAACCATCCTCAAGCTTTCATGATCTAAAAAAACCAAAACACCCAAGTACTCTCAGGTAAAATCCTGACTCTGCAAGCTTTGTCCCTGGCTTTAGTGTAGAATTTGATGCCTTCCAGTGCCCTCGAAAAGAAATTCTCTGTAAAATCTAAGAAGAAAAACAGGACTCATCTCTTTGTGTTGGTACTTTGCTATGCATTATATTTCTGTACATTACAAAAACAGTTACGTGATAAAGATGCATTGTTCCTATTGTCCTATATACCACAGTATATAATAGTTCCTGTTGGGATCGAGCCTTTTTTTCCTGTATTCACATTCCCTGCATGGACTCTCCAGTGAGAGCCACCTTCATTTTGGACCATCAGCTCTTCAGCAGTCTGAGACAGCAAGGCCTATATTCAAGATCCCAGTCTGGCTAAATAATTTTTTCTTGTCTTATGCAGTGTTCATGCCTCTAAAATAGCTTTTGTCTAATAAGGCAACAAAACTTAGCAAAATATATTGCTTCTGGCTGTGGCCAAGCTGTCCCATGAGCATTGCAAGGATAATTTCCTGTGATTCAACATTGCTTATCAGCCGATTCTCCAACCTTTTTCAGCTAATTTGGATTCAGTATTATTACTGTAATCCCAGTCTGTTTTGCATGATGAACAGATTTTTACCTTCTTGTAATAATTTCCTTCTGGAATAAATTGTGTAAGTAGAAAATGGGTCCAAAAAGCAATCTTTGTGACACTTAGTAACATTCTTCACACAATCTGTTTTACTGCTTCTGACCTCCAAGCAAATTTCTCACCCTTTTTCTTTGTGTTGACTATTTTCTGTTTGTTTTCTTTCATAATCCTGGTCTGCCTGGTACCATTCTGGCCTCTATTTTTTATTTCCCATGTTTCTTTTTCTGCATGACACGCGCAGTTCAATGCTGCTGATTCACCCCATTTCTGTGCCTGGTTTTTGCAGCTACATCTTTTTGCTTCTCTAGGAGTAGCCTGTATATCCAGCCTTGCATCTTGGCCACAGCTGTACTTTCTCCATTGGACAAAATATTCTTCTGTTGGCATTGCATATACCAGCCTGTGTTCCCTTGCTCTCCCACATCCCTCTCAGTGCTTGCACTGCCGGCTCTGTGTCACAGCACCCTTTTGAATCCCTGTTAGGAAATCTGGGAGTGTGAAAGGGTAGTGCCTGCCCTTTGCTGTCTAGCTTGGGAACCTTAGAAGAAGGCCCTTCCAGGATGACATGAATGTGTGTCTTATGCAGCCACAAAATTACTCATCATAAAGAATTGAGCCACTGTAACCAAATGGGAAGAGGATTTCTGTTTCACTGAGGTTAAGAAAAAGGTCATTTTTTAAACACTTGTCAGTAGGAAGTCAGACCCTTTCCATTCTTTCTGTTCATTTCTAGATTCTGGAACAATAGAGAGGAAGCAAATTAAATTTAGCTCATAGCTCCCACCTCCTTCTTTGTATAAGCAGAAGTTTGTCTTACTTCTTGGCAATAGGTCTAGCATAATTTCTGTAGGATCTTGCAGTCTGCAGGGTAGACGTACAGCCTCTGAGAAGAGACCTATTAAATGTGATAGCAGAGGCAATAGACTTTTTGCAAATGCTAGCCATAGGAGGCAGATTAGCATCTGTAAATTAGTATCAAAAGGAAAATTACCTCTAAATTTGTGTCCTCTAAGGTGAAAAAGGATTCTCCTTGTTCTTACATGCTAGAAGAATTAGGGAGAAATCCTGGCTCCAGGATTCTGCAGTCACCAGCTGGGTTCACATTCATGTCTTAATTCTAGGTTTTCCCCTTCGGTTAATCTCTCTTCAAAGAGTATCTTATAAATCCTTGGCTTGTACAAATTGCTGTCTGCTCCTGTGGCCCATTGGTTAAAGTTTATGGAAGCAAAGCACATTGTTTGAAGGAGGGAACTCTGCCTTAAAAGTACAGGTTTTGACATAAGCTTTTACTGTTAAGACAGTTCTTGACTTCTCATATATTTGGAAGAATTTACTTGAGAAAGAGTAAACAGATAATTTGTTAAATGTCTCAATAGCCTAGGGTTGAATGAGTCAAACAGCTGCATTTAAAAGACATCAAAGCTTTTTATGATTGGGATAATTTAAAAATATAGTAGTAGCAAGATACTATCTTAGATCTGTTTCACACTAGAAATAAATGAACTTGTTTTCAATTGCACTTGTCAACTTTTGAGTAAATTAGGAGGCTGCAAGTCTAAGCATCATAGGCATAACACCTTGAAGTCAGTTTGAGAGAGTGACGTTCCGTGTAACTGTACCTTCTCTGGAGTTGCAGGGTAAAGACATGTACCTTATACTGGAAAACGACATGCTGAACCTGATTGACCCCATGGACCGTACAGTTCTTCATTCGCAGCCCATCGTGAGCATCAGAGTATGGGGAGTGGGTCGTGACAACGGCCGGTGAGTCCTCACTCTCCTGTCCCATCTTGACTTGGTGCTGTTTCTGTCTGCTGATGCAGAGTGCACATACACTGGGAGCAAGTTAGGTGTCAAGCCTATTCATTTGATGGAGAAATCATGTCCCAGGGGCTCTGAGAAAATGGGTTAAATCTTTCTTGTTGGTGTTACTGTTAAAAATCTCTGTTTTTCATAGTTTATCTGAAGTTTATCTGTTTCTTTACTATGTAAACAATGTTTACATAGTTTATCTGTTTTGCTAAACCTGTATTGACCAAACCTTTCTGTTGAATTCAGCCAGATGCATAAAACTGGGAATGCAGCATTGTTTTGTTTCAGATGTATATACTACTTTTTTATATAAAAAAACATTTTCAGATATGTCTTGTATTATGTTTCTCCTGGCAGTGTGAGAGCATGTCTTCCTACTGGTCCAAGTTAAATGTTCTACTTACACTCTTGACTGTATGCACGTTTACCCTTCCTTGAGGTACCTGATTTGATGGAGAAAAAAGTTGTATTGAGGGAAGAGTAATGGTTTCAAGCCATTCCTGTTACTTAAAGATCTTGATGCAAGAAAATGTTGCAGAAAAGTGGGATTTGTTCCTGAAACCTGACTGGCTGAGCTGAAGTCCTTCCTCGCTGTAGGGGGCAACCAGAGTGGGTGCTGAAGGCCTTGCTGCCCTGGAGGCTGCTTTTCCTTAACTTTCATTCCTGACTGGTCTCCTTTTGGTAGCATCCTCCTTTGATACATAACATTACTGTGGGAACACGGTTGTAAAGGTGACTTATTTAGAGCAGGCACTGAGCTGCCTGCCTGGCCCACTGAGCACTTTGATGTGTCAAAAAAGTTGCAGTTCACATTGAGTGTTTCTGGGATCTCCAGACAGTGCCCATCCTGACACATGAGTAGTAAGGATAGAATGACGCTAACAAGTTGTAGCTTTTTGTGTCTGTGTTTGATTAGTGAGAGATTTGTAATGGTAGGGTTGTGGTTTTTTATCTCTGACTTTTGATGAGAAATGTAATTTTGGACCTGAAAAATCTTTCTCATTGAAAGATTTTTGGAAACTTCTTTAATTAATCACCTTCAAAGTTTCTGATTATCTCTGGCTAAATTCCCAAAAGGAAAGGTGATAAGTGTTTCTGTAACCCAATTCCATCATTCCAAATATTCTTCTTCTATAAATTGCTGATAGTTGGCTTAGGGTTTTTTGCTGGTTTTCACTTCCATTGGTGTAGATTTTTGAGAGATTTGAAAGGGACAAATCCCGTTTGAGATGGTGGGAAGTAAAAGGCTTTAACTTCATCTGAATGAACCATTACAGTGCTTTGTTTGCCTCAGAAAATTACTGTATTGCACATTTCCCTCTAAGTCAGATTTTGTAGGGGCTTGCTTTGGTCAGGAAATAAACAGAGCATCTTAAGGAGCACCTGAATGTGATGCAGCTTTACAGAGAATAGGAAGCCAGCTTTGCTCTTTGTTAATTTTTTGAAGCATTCACAGTCCTTTTTTCAAGTATTTACATTTCTTTGGAAAATAAAATCATTCCATTATGTTGTTTATAAAATAACGGGTCACATTTCTCCATGCTGGGTACCTGCTTCTTCTAAAGACAGAGCTGGTCATAGAATTGATGTTGAAAGGGGACATTTTAAAAAGCAGTCTTTAATGGATAGCATGAACTATGTAGAATGTGCTGAAGAAGCAACACACAAGAAAAAAGTGCTTGGTGACAGGAAAACCCTGACTGAGAAGACTGATGTTACTGAGCTGACAATTGCACTGTATCTCTGTTCGTGTACACGTTAGTGTGCAGTCCTTGGGCTCATCATGGGAAAATTACCTATTGGTGCTGAGGTGACAAACACCAGAGCCATTCACTGACTGCAAAAGCAGCTTTTGCCAATTGAGTTTGCCATTGCCTGAGAAAAGTGAGGGGTTCACATGGCTGTTTTGGTGGATAAATTTTCCAGGAAGCTGATGAAATTTCAGTTCCTAGGGTGAAGCTCTTCCAGAAGTTGTTGCACATGAATGTTGTTGGTTAGCTACATCTCCTGGTCTGAGACTGTATATATTAAAATTCATCATGTTTATTGTGAAAGACAGGGTCTGAATTTTAAAATATTGTAGGAATGTCTATTTTCCTCTGTTTTTTGAGCTACTTGAACCTTATAATGATCTGCAGGCCCTCCTTTTTGACTGTATTTTGCTTTTGTAGCAATTTCTTTGGGTAGATTTTTCTTTGAAAGATGAAGAGGTTTTCTAATGACACCTGACCAGATGATTTTTTCTAAGCTATGCTGTAATGAAAGATTGATGAAATACAGAGATCCACGGATGAAAGTTTAATCTGAGGATGTGTCTGCTAACTGACCTCAGGCAGAAACCTCCAGGAGGCTGTAATCACTCTCTCCATACGTTACACTAATATCTTGATGTCTGGAGTCACTTTTTAAAAAACTTTTCTGTGATAAGCAGAAGCTTCATCATTTTGTTGACAGGGTTTGTGGCCATTTTGTGTTTTGAAAGGTAACATCCCTTGTTACAGTTAATCACTCAGTAAAATACATTTGACCTTAAGGAAGGCTGGAGTGCCACAGTAAAATCATGAACAAAAGCAGGTTCTCACAAGAGAAGATGGTGGGGTATGTATGTATGTGTATATATAGATGTGTAGACTGAGCAATTATGTTTCACACATACCTATGGGCATTTGAGGAAAATCAGTGTACTGTGTCTGTTCATCCTTTTGGCAGACTCTGTTTCTTAGGTAATGCTGTATGATTTTTGACAGTAAAAGCCACTGTACTCTTTAGTCCTCTTGCTGTATTGATATTGAAACTGGAGCCATAACAATTCATTTAATATTATTTTTTAATAAGTCCTCATACTTGCTGAAATAGTTTGATTTCAAGATCAGTAAGGTCATTGTCACATGGAGGATTTATAGTGCTATAGGTACACAGTGAATAATTGTTAGTGCTGTGTTTGCTTCTTAACAAGCAGCTGCCCATGGAAAGTTTTTTTCTGGGATTTAAAATGTGTTGGAAGATACTAGCCTACTGAAACTACAAAAGGGTTTTTCTTTTCACTTGTGAGCTGCAGGACTGTACATTATTCATTTCTCAGGTTGGGTTTTCTCTCCCCTTCTTGACTGCTGGTGCATGCCCTTTGATTTCTGAACAGCTCACTAACAAGGAAGATAGAAAAGGTAATTGTACATCAGTTTTATAAAAGAGTTTCCCTTAGGTCATTTCCCTGAACCCATCTTTATCTTCATTGCTCTTCCACCACTTAGTGCAGGCACCCACTCTTAAAACCTCTATGGGACCTTCATTGCCTGAAAGATCAGGATTCCTTCCCTAATGGTGTCACTGTACAACAGTAGTATATTCTAGCTGAAAAATTCAGTGGTTAGCTGGCCAGGAGGACTGTGGGTGGGTTCAGGACACAGCTTTGGTGAAGCTCAATATAGAACCAGGTGCTGGATGGTGTGGGAGCCTTATCATCACATGTCACAAAACACGAATTGGTTAAACTCTGTTATTTCAGAGGTTGTTAGGGCAAGAGCTGAGAAAACCGTTGGGAGTCAAACTAGATAATCTCCCCTGAGGTCCTTTCCAACCCCTACCATTCTGTGATTCTGTGATGTGAGTGAGAAAATGGGACAAAACTATGGAAAATGAGGAGGAAATGGCATAAAAGTGATGAGTCAGATTCCTCAAAATATGGGGAATTAAAAATTGTATCCTATCTTGCTGTTTTGACAGCTAAGCAAAAATGGCCTGTACTGGCTGATTACTTCAGTAGGATCTCTGTACTTTCAGTGTCTTCAAAAATGAAATGTCTAAATACAAATTTAGGAACCTTTCTCTAGACATCCAGAATTGGAAGGTTTCACTTGAGCAACAATGCTACAGAAAGTTAAATGTTTTCTTGTTTAGTTTTGAGTGTGTGCCAAGCTAAGAGTAGGTAAGGTAGGAATGTGTCTAAACAAGAGCTGGTTTATTAGAAGACAGAAGAGGGGCAAGTGGGGCATGTGGAAGTTGTGCTGCAAGTTGAGTGCCTGTCTCACGGGATCACGGTTCATATTTCCTAGCTGATAGTTTTGTGTGGTTGGGGTATCATGGTGCATCTGTGATTTATCATTCCCCTTTCAGAGCCTGCTGGAGCATGTCCAAAGAAGGGCAGTAAATCTGGTGAAGGGTCTGGAGCACAGGTCTTAAGAGAAGCACCTGAGGGAACTGTGGTTGTTCAATCTGGAGAAAAGGATGTTGAGGGGAGACCTTATCTCTCTCTACAACTACCTGAAAGGAGGTTGTAGTGAGGTGGGGGTTGGTTTCTTCTTCACAAGTGATAGGATGAAAGGAAATGACCTCAAGTTGTGTCAGGTGACGGTTAGATTGTATATTAGGAAAAATTTCTTCACTGGAAGGGTTATCAGGCACCAGAACAGGCTGCCCAGGGAAGTGGGGGAGTCACCATCCCCGGAGGTATTTAGAAGACACGTAAATGTGGTGCTTAGGGACGTGGTTTAGTGGTGGACAGTTGGACTCTATGATCTTAAAGATCCTTTCCAACCTAAATTATTTTCTGATTCTAAAATACTTTGTGTACAAGCAACAAAACATCAGACTTGGGTAAAGCAGTGTGGCTTTATAGTTGTATCTTTCAGCGGGGTGTTTATGGTCTTCTGGGTTTGCCTTCCTTTTGAGGTGATGATTGAATGTACTCAAAATCTTTCTCCAATTCTGTGAGAGAAGCTTATCAAGCTGTATGAGATAATGAATAATAAACTTTCTCTTCTACTTTAGAGAGATGAGGTAAAGAAAGCAGAAAATATAACAAATTAAGACTGAGGTGGTTTTTTGCACCTGCTTCTCTGAGATGATAATACCCTTCAAAGAATGTGTAATCCCAGCTGAACTCTTAAAGCTCTGAGACAGCATTAATCAATATTGCCTATTCCCCTTGGTCCCCATAACCTTGGAATAAGGACAAAACATACTGTGAGGAATCACGTAAATAGGGCATAGGTGAGGGATTACACTAAAGGAAAAGGATTTTACTGGCTTTTCTGACCAGTGTTCTTAGCTGATTTTTTAGGGTAATCTTTTCCTTTTTTCTAAGCCAATTGCACCTGAATATCCTTTTCTGTATGTTTTGATAGTATTTTTCCCTCCCACTAAGAAATAGTTTAGGTGATTGTTTTTACAAAACTTCCCATTTATATCCACAAGATCTGATGTTATTGTTTGTAAGTACAGTATGTTCTGGGAGAGTGTAATGAAGCAATACAGTTGTGAAAAGAGAAATCCAGTCAAGCTTAGAGAACTAATTTGTTTTCAAACAAATCTAGTTCAATGAATGCAAAAAGCTGTATGGGTGCATTCTTGCTTTGATTAATGAAACTGGTTTATTTTAGTTTCAGGATTTGATATGAAAGCCATGGTAGACTGAAGAGGAATTGAAGTAGGCCCATATTAACTTGAAATAAGCACCCATAGTTTTGCACCAATTAATGGTTTTATATCAGCTATGTTAGGGCAACATCCCTCTAACCTTTCTGTCTGATGCCACAAATGACATGAAAAAATACTACATATGGCAGTGAGGGATTTTTGGGTATCACAAATGAGGCTTGTGGTTCTTACAGCTCAGGTTCTTACAAATGATGGACTCACCATTTGAGAGCATCTGAGGAAAAAGGATATGCCTAAGGAGAATCCTGGCCACGGAGCTGTAGATACCTGGTCATCGTCGAAAAGCTTAAGCAGCAGAGAAGTGTAGATTAGCGCAAGAGGAGAGAGGTCTTACAGAGCAAGGGAACTGGGACAAACACAGAAGAGGACAATTGTAAAAAGAGGGGGACAGGAACAGAGAGGCCCCTGAAGGTGAGCTCAAGGTAGTGCTGTGGCATTTGTTTGTAAAGATGTGGGGAAAATGGCAGGAGGCTTTCCTTCTTATTAGGAAAAAAAATGGACAAACATTTAAAATGTGTCACTTGCTCTGCTAGTGGCTTGAGCATGGCAGTGAATGCTTAGTCACCTTAAAAAGAACCCTTTTTATTTTGTTGTAGAATGTCTTTACAGTTCTATATTTGTTTTAGGGAAATTATAGAAAATATAGTGTATAATTTGGGAATTGTATCTAATGTTTCTTCTGGGAGGCATGCTTTTTAAATAGCACTTGGAATTGTTTGACTATAAAGCTTTCAGTTAAGACAAATTATATATCTAAACCTGGACTACAAATAAGCAACTGCCAGGTTGTTTCAGTTCGTAAAAAGATGATACATTGACTGGGTCCCTTGCTTAAAGTCTTTCTACGAATCTGTGCTGGAAGATCCCCACACACTTCCTATGATTCCAGATATTAAACTCAAACACTTTAGGATACAACTAGGATAATCGATGAGCCTAAGTAGCTATGGTACAGGTCCCCCTAGCCTGGGCCACCTGTGAAAGTGTCTGTGGCTCAGGAGAGCTACTGACTGCCTGTTTGGGGTGGAAATCTGATGTTTGCTTCTATTACTCTTTTCACTGTTTGTTAATGAAGCAGATGCTGTGTCCAAGCTGGATTCCTGTATTTAAATGCTGCTTTAATTCTGTGGCAAAATAGTGATGCAAAAGGTAGCTGCTCTCTGACTCTGTAGCTCTGAACAGAAAACATCCTGCTCCCAGGTCCACAGTCCTCCTTGTTTTCAACACCCAGTTATAAACCTTGATCTTAGGCGGCTATCACACGTGGTTTAAACTTAGCTTATTTACTGTGCCTCGCATGCACTTGGTGCATACAGTCTGTTACTTCCTCCCGGCAGAGGCTATGCTAACAAAAAATAGCATCCTCCTTCCCAAACCAGTTGGGAGTTGATTGAAGGCACCTGCCTTTCACACCCATCTTCAGCAGCACTCAGGTTAGACTCTTAGTATACTCCTCTCCAGTGATATGTCAGCAGTAGAGACTGTAGATAGAGGGAGGCACCTATAGAATGAATTTTCACAAGAGAATTTGAGAGCCTTATGCACACTGTCAAATTATAAACATTTGATAAAACTTAAACAAAAAACTTCACTGTATTCATTCTCATCTCAAGACCTTGTCTAGTCTAAGGTCTCTCTAGAAGGTAAGAGAAAAGCAAATTAGTCCACTAGTGATTTTACTTCACTAATTTATATCAAAAGTATTAAGTTGTTCATAAAGTGGGCATATAATTATCCATCTGAGAAGAAAAGCTGCAGAGAGCATAGACTACTGAAGAAAAGAGCAGTTTTAAGGAAACTTGTGCTAAGAATACTTAAAAGCACCGTGCTGGCTGAGATGTTCAATACAGCTCTTTATAGTATGTTTGTATGAGCAGTAACAGACTTTTCTGTTGTCTGGTGGCTTACTTGAAAAGGTCAGCCTTTTGTAAGATACATATTTACTACACTTAAGTGTTTTTTATTGCTGGCAAAAAAAATACTTCCTAAAAATTGGACAAGTTATTTTTGAAAAAGTAATTCAGACGAGAAAATTTAATATGCAGTGGAATGAGTTTCATTTGAAATGTGGGACATTCACAACTTTCTAACAGAGCAAATTAAAAAGCAAAAATACAGCCAGAATATTACCTGTCTCTAGTTGTTCTTCCTTTCCAAACAGTTTATGCCCATAAGGTACTGGTGGGTTACCAAGAGGGTAGGGTGTTTCTATATATGCCTTTACTGTGTAAATATTCATGTCTGTCTCCATAAACACACTTTTAATGTTTGCATCAGGTTATACCCCTGATACCAAGAGAATTTGCAACATGCCTATGCATTTGTGTACCACTGAAGGTCTTCTGGAATTTGGTATATTCTTTGGTACAAGGTCCAGAATTTGTCTTGCCTCCCACTCTAAGCACAGTCACAAACATGACTGAACTGCACTGGTATGATAATGTGCAGTGTGCCTCTAAAATATAAGAGGATACGCTTGCTATCAACTTACAACTTCAATTATTTAAATTTTGTATCTGCCTCAGGGTGCTTTTCTACGTTTGCTACTAGCTGATTGCAATTCAAAGATTTGTATGTAGTACATCTTTATGTAAATCATGGCATATACTGTCTTATCTATGACATGTCTTTAGAAAGCATTTTCGTTTCAGGCTTTTAATTCTGAGCATGATATGTTGGCTTCTTTAATAACATTGGTTCTACCAGGAAAAGGGGCCTTTGGTTTTAGGTGGGATTCCGCACAATTTGCCTTCAGCAATGGAGGTGTAGATTGCCTGCTAACTGAAGTCTCTTTGATGCATGCAGATTGATTAGCAGAAACATAAACTTGAGTAATTGAAAAAAAAATTAAAGTGTCTTGAGCATTAAGGGTTTTTTGGTGACTGAGTTGGTTTTGTGTTTAGAAACTGTTACAGGATCATCCACATTTTTGTGTGAATCATAGAATCATTCTGGTTAGAAGACACCTTCGAGATTGAATCCAACCACAACCTAACTCTGCCAGCCATTAGCCTAACTCTACCAAGTTCAATGTTTAAGCACCTCCAAGGACGGAGGCTCAGTCACCTCTGTGGGCAGTCTTCTCCTGTATTTAATTACCCTTTCATTGAATACATTTTTTAAAATATCTAATCTAAACCTCCCCTGCCACAACTTGAACCCATTTCCTTTTATCATATTGCTTGTTATCTGGGAGAAGAGACCAATCAACCCCCACCTCGCTACAAACCTGTCAGGTAGTTGTAGAGAGTGGTAAGGTCTTCCCTCAGCCTCTTTTTCTGCAGACTAAACAACCCCAATTCTTTCAGCTGATCCTCATAAGGCTTGCACTTTAGACCATTCACCAGCTTTGTTGCCCTTCTTTGGACACACTCCAGCTCCTCCATGTCTTTCTTATAGCCAGGAGCCCAAAACTGAACACAGTACTTGAGGTGCAGCCTCACCAGTGTGAACTACAAGGGGACATTCACATCCATGGTCCTACTGGCCCCACTGTTTCTGATATAAGCCAGGATGCTGTTGGCCTTCTTGACCACCTGGGCACACTGCTGGCTCATATTCCACTGGCTGTCAACCAACACCCCCAGGTTGTTTTCCTCTGGGCAGCTTTCCAGACACTCTTCCCCAAGCCTGTAGCATTGCCTGGGGTTGTTGTGACCCAAGTGCAGGATCCAGCCCTTGGCCTTGTTGAATCTCATACAATTGGCCTCAGCCCATCAATCCAGCCTGTTGAGGTCCTGCTGTAGTGCCTTCCTACTCTCAGGCAGATCAACACTCCCTCCCAACTTAGATCTGCTGAGAGTGCACTCAATTCCCTCATCCACATCAATGATTAAGAGATTAAAGAGAACTGTCCCCAAAACTCAGTGGCACTGTTTGGGATGATGCTGTATTTGTCCAAAAGATTCAGAAAAAAGAACAGCAGATTACTTAAGAAAAAATTATTCAGTAGCTCAGAGTATAAGGGTCCCCATGGGTTCTTGTGGCCTGTCCTCTGCAATTGCAGACACAGTCTCATAGAAGTTAAGGTCTTTTTGGCAAACTGATAGCAGATCTAGTTCACTTCACTGAGGATGTATTAAATAGCTTTTTCTTTGTAGTAATTTATCATTGGTCTTTCTTAGTTAAGTTTATTTTCTGCCTGTTCTTTTTGGTGTTGTCTGAAGATTCTAAACTTTACATATGTATTACATTTAAGATAAAATATACCCTAGCCCACAAGAAAAAATGTACCCTAGCCCACAAGAAAAAAGGTACACCAAGGAAGATTCCTTTTTTTTTTTTTTTTAACTCTTTTATTTAGGTGCTTGTGTGTGTTTCAGGAAAATTGCTTTTCATCTCTGCTTTTGCTCAGCTACCATCAGGACCATAATGAGATGAATTAGACAAAGCAAACTGAGCAATTGCTCATGTCCTCTATTTATGAAGTACATACATGGATTCAAGGGCCTTAGCTTAAAAGCAAACAAAACCCTTCTGGAATCCTGCCAACTCAGGCATTCGTAAGTGGTATTGAATCTTTCACTTCTGAGCCTTTAGGATTCAAAGTATTACTTCAAACTTTCCTTATCCACCCATGGGTGCTGGAAGTTTGTTCTGTAGTTTGTACAGAGATTCTCATATCCCTGTTTGAATCTATGTTTCCTCACTCATCTCTCACTGTGTCACCCCTCTTTTTGAAAATAGTATTAAATTTCAGATAAATTAGATGATGTGGCACCCTTGCTGCTGCTTGATAATTTGTGGTGAACATAGATTATCACAGTGATGGGGTGGGTTTTTTTAAGTTTCTAGGTTGTAAAAGACTGAACAACATTGTTGTTGTGCTCTGACTTTTGCTATCAGGAGTAATTTTTTATTCCCCAGAAATGTAAAAAAGTTTTGCTTCAGGATAGTATGGATGCCTCAGAATAGCAGAAGGCGGGGTAAGTGTCATGGGTGAGGTCCAGCCAGCAACAAAGAACCAGGCATCTGCTTGCTCACCCCTCCCCACACTGTAGTATGGGAAGGAGAAAATCCAACTGAAAGCTCATGAGTTGAGACAAGGATAGGGAGAGTTCACTCACCAGTTATGGTTACGAGAAAAACAGACTTGACTTGGGGAAGAAATAAATTTAATGTATCACTAATCAAAACAGCTCAAAGAGAAAACAAAAGCCAGGTCTTAAATACGTTTACCCACACCTCCATTTTTCCCAGGCCATACTTTGTTCCCCATTTCTCTACCTCCTCCCCCACAGCATCATAGAGGGGGACAGGGAATGGGGTTTATGTTCAGTTCATTGCATGTGGTTTTCTGCCGCTCCTTCCTCCTCGGGGAGGATTCCTCACAGTCTTCCCCTGCTCTACCGCGAGGTCCCTCCCGTGGGAGACAGCCCTTCACAAACCTCTCCGACATGAGTGACTCCCTCCACGTGCAGTCCATCAGGAACAGACTGCTCCAGTGCAGGCTTTCCACAGAGTCATGGGCTGCTTTGGGAACAGTCACCTCCCCTGGTGTGGGGTCCTCCACAGCTGCAGGTCCACATCTGCCCCACCATGATCCTTCGTGGGCTGCAGGTCCACATCTGCCCCACTGTGATCCTTCATGGGCTGCAGGATACAGCTGTGGAGGAACCTCTGCTTGGGCACCTCCTTGGCTTTCCTTCCTCACCGACCTTGGTATCTCTGCTCTGGTGTCGTTCTCACCTTCCCCAAGTTTGTTTCCCTTCTTGAATGCGTTAATCACAGAGAGGCATCCACTGTCACTGATGGGCTCAGCCTTATCCAGAGACAGAGATGGATTTTGGAGCCAGGGGAGCTAGCAGCTTCTCACAGGAGCCACCCCTGTGTGCCCCCCACCCCTCCAACACAACACAGCAAACTTGGGAAGGGTTTCTTTCTCTTTCTGTAAGGCACAAGTGAAGCTTTGAATGCTGCAGATGCAGGAGCTGCAGTGCAAACTTGTTTCTGCTTTTATCTCAAATGTAGGACTGCAAGTCTACTGGTCTACAAGTGTGAGCCTGCAGTGTGAGTACAGCTGCTAGGGCTAGCCACCACTCCACCTGCAAAAATACTCTCTTGGCCTCACAACATGAATTTGTCACTATATTGTCACTTTTATTTTGTTCAAACTGAAATAAACTGCAACCTGAATCCAGGTTGCTTACTCATTAATTGAATTTCTTTTATCCTCAGAATTTTCTGCATGTGAAACCCTTGGATCCAGTCCTTGCACATGCATAGGATGGGTATGAGGATCTCAGCTACTGGTGGTGTTTTTGGTTAGTCCAACCATGGCTCTGCTGGTATTACTAGGGCAGTGTGTGGTGGGGTGCTCAATATTTTGCTCTGGGGTAAATAGCTTCTGGCCGTGCAATAGCAATATTTGATCAATTTGGGGAGAACGTGGTCCTACCCTTGTGCCTGGGGTGTAAACTAATTTCAATTACTTGGATGCTCTGCTGTTTACTGGTAGTTTAACCAGAGAGTTGGGCATGTTATCGTTGCCACGTGCATGGAGATCTGCCCAGATTCTTTACAGTGCTAAATATCCACTCCCTAATTATAACTTGGCTGAACCTTATCTCCAGTGAGGAAAACAGCAGCTTGGGGACATATAACCAGCTGGGAACACATGAGAAGGCAGCACATGATAGCTGAGAGATGCTGGAACTATACGTAGTATTTATACACCAGGCATGCTTCAAAAACACCCCTGCTTCCTTGAGTTAGGCACTTTTGGCAGTACAGGAGTTGAATTTGGTCTTCATGATCTGAGAGCTTTCCTGGGCAATTCTCACCTGGCCAAAAGGCTGGCTGCTAGGGATGTTTTTGTTGTTTTGGTTTGGTTTTGGTCTGTTACTTTCTGCTAGCTCGTTTCTTTTACAGCCTTTAGGCAAATTGCAGTTAAGAGATCCCTCCTGCCTAGTGATCTGGTTGTAAGCTCACAGCAGTGGCTGGCAGGGGCAAATGGGACTCAGAGCAGTGTTTGCATTGGAAAATTTTACACATGGTTCGTGGTAGCAGTTGTTGCTGGGGAGATCCTGTCATTCAAACTCAGCAACCAATGCTGAGCACTGCAGATTATTCTTTAAAACACAGCTCATGAAAGAAGGCTTTTGTGTGAGTTCAGTCTTTAATTTTCTGAATACATAGATCTGGCTAAGTTAGCTCAAAGTAATCAGAAATCAGAGACACACACCCCTCCCCCCCAAAGTCTATATCTAAAATTTTTAATTCACACTTTTTGAACTCCACATTTTTGGGTGGGATTGAGGATCAATGAAGCAAAGTTCAGTCAGAACAACAAACATGAGGCACAGCTGTAGTTATTAAGCAAAATACACAAGCTTAAACTGGTTTTTTGTTTTCTGAAACTGCTTGCTGGCCAAGCTGTGGGAAAGTTTCCTATTGCTGATAGCAGAGGTAAATCAGTTTCCCTTTTCATGGACAGCAACTAGAAGCAACAAACTTAAGAGGACTAGAGAGTGTGCGGGTTCGACAACAACGCTCTTGATCCCCTCCCCCTCCCACCCAGGTAGAGAAGGAGAGAGAGAGAAAGAGAGAGACTTGGCTGGATTGAAAACTAAACTACACAGTTTTAATTAAACACTAATTATATAATATATATAAAATTATATACAAATATGTTCAGATTTGTGCAAAAGCCTCTCGCCTCCCCCCACCCCCAGCAACTCCCGCAGCATCTCCTGAGCTGGGAACAGTCCTGAAAAATCCCAGAGCTGCTGCTGGAGAAGAGCAGAGAGCGATGAGGGTCAGGAGAGCTCAAGCCTAGGGATCGATGGTGATGGATGGACAGAGTCCTCCCCGGACACTGGCCATGGATGGAAGAGAAGGGAAGAAGAAGCAGGAAGGAAGTTGTCTTCTGTGATCTCTGACCTTCCTCTGAGCTTACATAGATATATAGAATGGAATATCTCTGGCCAGTTTTGCTGTCTGTCTAACTCAGCCTCCTACGGGGGGGGTCGTAGATCTCCCTGTAGTGCCTGAGCTGGCAGAGTAGAGATGTGACCTTGAAGACCCAGCAGTGAGAAGCTTAAACACTGCTAACGAGGCAAGTTAATTCTCACCTACAGAGCCCGCGTGTTTGTATCTAGCTGTATCATTACTGAAAGGTGCACAGCAGAAAGAATCGCACACACCACATACCAAAATATCAAAATGAACTCAGGATCAGAGTTCAGCCCCCGTTCATTTTTGAGATAGCCAGCTAAAAACTTGAAGACTGGGACATAGTTTTAATTTTATCTGTTTTTACGTGTGTCTGAAGTTCTGCTGCATCTCATTTCTTGTACTGAAGAGAGGCATTCAGGGAAGGGAGGTTCTCTCCCACAAACTGCTCCAGTATATTAAAACGGCAAAGTTTGGCTTCTCTCCTTAGAAGCCTTATAAGTTGGAATGTGACATTATTCTCACAAGTGCTGTTGTTTGGCCAGCTGGAAGTCTACCATATCCTGTTGTATGCTGCTTGCTGAGAGTGAAAGAGCAGAACAGCAATGGAGAAGGGTGGTTGTCATAGTTATTAGATTAATTCTGTCTTCATTTGCATGTTTAAACAAGTTATGTTGAAAGCATATTGGAACCTGGATTTAAAATGTAATGCATGTGTATTTTACAGCATTTAACGAGTTTCAGGTGGTATTTTGTTTGCCCCTTCCCTTCCCCACATGTGGGTTCCACATTTGTGTCAAGACTTCCAAAAACATACTTATTTGCTTCAGTGCAAAAATTATTACATGGTCTTAAGTTCCTCTTAGGCTGGGCATCCAGCACATCCAAGAAAGAGCAAGCTGGATCTGTTTCTTCTTAAGCAGCATCAACAGATTTGTTTTTTAAATTCCAACCTGTTAGTCCTGTGGAAATCAGCTGAAAGCTTTCAGGATGGCACAGGTGGTCACTTGAGCAAGTGACTGGTTCTGCCAAACCTTGTTTGTGATATTCAGGAGGGAAGGAAGGAACCTCACTAGACTCTTGCAGTATATTTAGGCTGTGAACAAACATCCTGTTCCCAGTGCTTCTGTGCGGCTGGAAGAAGTGACTGTCAACAAACTGTCCTTAACTGCTTTTCACCCTCTCAGATCTGGTGGGAATACTTGCGGTCACTTTCCCTGCTCTGTTTTTCACTGACATTGATCTCAGCTAGTATGAAGAGGCTGGTTGGTGGGTGCTTCCTATGTTGGCTCATTTTCTTTGAGGAGGGCAGGGTGTGATCCCATGAGCAGCTGTCACACTTGAATGAGCAAGTCCCTTGGATGGAGAAGAGTGACATGCAGAGTGGTGACCCATCTCCTTCCACCATTATGGTTGTTCCTTGGTTGGAGTTTGCCTCCGCCCAGTCCTCCCCTGCATCCAGAAGGAGTGATGAGCAATGCCATGGGTAGCTGTGAAAGCTGAATGCCCTGGGACAGGGTTTAAACCCAGCCACGTTTTGAGTGCTGGCCCTGAGGAAGCAACTCGTTATTGCTGCTTGAGCATGTTTGATGGGGAGTTCTGCCAAATAAAAACTGGGGCACCGGGAGCATTGTGTTTGCTGTCACCTTTGCTGCAAGCAACACCTCTAAATTAGATTTGCTGTTATTGCATGTGCCAGTTCTAGAAAATCAAATAATTTGGTGTCTTTGTTTTTACAGCTCAAGGATAAATCTCACTTCTAGCAGTAGCAGGTGTAATTTCATTGAAGTAAATGCAGCTGTACTTCTGTCTGAATTTCTGGATTTGGCTGTAAATCTTTGCTGCCTTTTAAAGAGATTTTCTTTACCTTGCATTCAGCTTGGAGTTCCGCTGTGAAAGCTTTGCGTTGGTTTTGGAAAACTGGGAGGGGAAGCCTCCCTGCATGCTTCAGCTTTCCCCAAAAGATGGCTTGCGTCACAGCACATTAATCTTGGAAGTTTACAGGCTAGAAACACAATGCAGTGAAGCAGTGAAGATTTGTTAAAGAGGCGGGGGAAAGGGGTCTCTCCTGCAGGTCAGAGAGCAGGGAAGCGCACACATGGGTAAAAGCAATGGGGAGGGAGGAAAAGACACACCCCTGATGGAGCAGTGCCTTCCAGGGAGAAGCACCCGCTCACTCACAGCTGGAGCCGGCAAACACAAGCGTGCACAGTCCGTGAAGAGAGTGGGAGCTGACATGGTCTGCTTCAACTCCATGCAAAATGAATGAGCTGCTGTTCTCAGGGGTATTCGGCCCCCGTCGTTGATATACACGTACATGGCTGCATCAAGTGCACTGTGCATCGTCTGATGCCTAGATACACGCTAACGGAGACGGGAACCAGGCAGAGCTTTGAGTTGGGTGTTTGTGTATGATGTGCTTGGCATTAAATTCCTGTTTGCTGCAAGAAAAAGGTAAGAAACTTAAGAACTGACAAAAAAAACCCCCAACAACAACCCTCAGTCTCCCCTCCAGACAGCAGTCTCACATTAGGAGTAGTTTTTGTGTCAGCTGTGTTTTTGAAGCTATGGCACATTAGTCTAAAGCTTCTGTGTCGATGCCTGCAAGGCAAATTACAGCTCCTAGTGTGACAAAGGCAAGTCAGATTTCTCTTCTTCAAGAGCTGACACTTGACAACCTTCAGGAGAGCGCTGTAGCAGAAATGCTGGACAGAGTGCTGAGCAGTAAGTATTTGATGCTGTTCTTCCTGTCTTTTATCCCTTCCAATGTTGCTCCTTTGAGCAGTAAGCTAACTAATGGATCTTGATGATTATTAGGTTTGGGCGTCTGTGTTCAGCTCAGAATTACATGTTCCTAAACTGGTTGTTGTTACTGGCTGCATATTGATCAGCCTGATTCTGTAGAGCATGATCATAATCATGGGTAATACTGTGTTAATGGGTAAAAAGTCATTGTAGCTAAGAACACTAGAAACCTTATTTACTGAAGAGAAAAAAAACCTCCCTGTGTTCTCCCCCAAACATATGGTGCCTGTATAATTATTTATGTGTAATTCCCAGCGAACTTCTAGCTGCCTAATACAAGCTTTTTTCTTTCAGACCATAACTGACATTGGAGATTGTGCAATTTGAAATCTTTGTAGAGCTCCAGAAACAGCAAAAATATTTAAGGACAGAAGTATTACACAGGGTGGGGAATATACATGCATGTAAAAATATGCTTAGTTGAAGGTAAATAGTTAATGGTTCTTTTGACAGAAGAGGAAACTTCATGACTTAATCGTAATATATTGCCTTGAAGTCTCTCTGCTTGCTTAATCGTATCTGTATTCATAAAGAATTTGCAGTAGGAGAAATGTCATTGATTTGTTAATTGATATATAGCTTTGAATCCTCATTATGCTGGGTGCAGAGGGAAGGAAAGAAAGACAAGCACATTTATCTTTTTCTTTAAACTCAGCAGCTTCACTCTTAAATTAGGTTTCTCACATGTTATGGAACCTCATTGCTATCCCTGTTCTGTGCAGTAATTTTTGCTTTCTTAAAGGATAGCAAACATTGCTGAGTCTTTATCAGGGAAGTATATGAAGTGTTTCATCTCCTAAAAGTATGGCTTTAATTATGTTTTTGCAGCTCTTGTCTTGCAGTTAATGTAATTATAACAACTTGTGTGTGAGCAAAAGGATATTATTTAGCCTTGGAGCATTTCTCAGTAAAAGCTGCCTTATTTATTTTCATAATGAGCTAAAAGAAAGAAAAAGATAGTGGGGTTTTATTATGTAATACCAGTTAATGTTTATTTTTTTAAGTATCAATTAGTGTTCCCACAGTCAATGTATATAAATAAATAAACCTATATATGAAGATGTTTTAAACACTGATCAGTTGGAATACAGGTGAGGATCAATCAAACTGTGGGAATTACTATTTTAGATAATTAAGGTGTGCATTGACTGTCAGTGGTGTTTCTTGTATTCATAGAGTCACTTAGGTTGGAAAAACCTTTAAGAGCATTGAATCCAACCACTAACCCTACTCCACGAAGTCCAGCACTAAGCCATATTCCCGAGTGCCGCATCTAGATGACTTTTAAACACATCCAGGGGTAGTCACTCAACCAGTTCCCTGGGCAGCCTGTTCCAATGTTTGGCAACCCTTTAAGTGAAAAAGATCTTCCTAATGTCTAGTCTAAAGTTTCCCTGGTGCAGCTTGAGGCCATTTCCTCTTGTTCTATCACCAGCTACTTGTGAGAAGAGACCAGTGCCTACCTCTTTACAGTGTTCTTTCAGGTAGATGTAGAGGGCAATGAGGTCTCCCCTCACCCTCCTTTTTCAGACTAAATAGCCCCAGTTCCCTCAGCCACTTCTCAAAAGGTTTGTTCTCAAGGCCCTTCACCAGCTTCGTTGTCTTTCTTTGGACACTTTCTAGCATCTTGATGTCCTTCCTGTATTGAGGTGCCCAAAACTGGACACAGTATTTGAGGTGTGGCCTCTCCAGTGCCAAGTACAGAGGGATCACCTCCCTGGTCCTGCTTGCCACACATTTTCTAATACAGGCCAGGACACCATTGGCCTTCTTGGCCACCAGTTGAGTATCCTGTTGAGCAAGGCTTTCTGGTTTGCTGTTCAGAGTTCCCTGTGTTCCCTGTGTGGCATGAAGTAGAGCTCTGTCTTACTAGGGACAAATTTCTGATCTAATTGATGTTAGAGTGCTGGTACTGATTCAAATGCTCTGTGTAGCTTTAATTTGTGTTAGGATTTGCTATAGTGTAGTTTGAGATAGACTGAGATAACATGAGTTGAAATCAATCCAGGTGAAAATCTGAAATGTAACAATTTTAAATCAAGGAATATCAAGTCAGCAAGAAGCGTTCAGTTTCATTTCCTCCTATTGGAAAATAACTACTATTTCCCTGAATTTAGTTTGATATCTGCCAAAGAAAATAACAACCTCTTTTTTTTTTTTTTTTTTTTTTTTGTATTTTGATGGATATTAAAGCCTTCTCTGTGTGTTTTAAGAAGTCTCCAAATTGGAAATCTTTTTTTGGCTGCATTCAATAATGCTTTAAAAAAATAAACCAGAAAATCTCATCTCCAATAGATCCATCTAAAATGCTGGTCTAAGGATTTGGGGAAAGGTGGCTAGCCATTCAGTGCTCTTTTCATACTTCCAGAAATGTGTTTGTTTTCCCTTAAGCCAAACATAACATTTCCTAAGGAGAGGGAAATGATCTACGGGGTTATGAAAGATGCCCCTGGCTTACATCTGGAGACGAGTTGCCTGCAGTGGCCATGTGCTTCAGGGAGCTGTATGTGTACCCACTCTTTCATCTCAGGTCTTCAGTCACTGTTGTGTAGCATGTGCAGATGAGGGAAACCCTGAATAAATGGTAAAGTTACCTGAGGTTGCTTATTTATGGAGTGAACTTGAGGAATAATAAGGAACCAGCTTGCCTGTCAGATACCAATATGATGTCTAGCACCCAAACTGTCAGTGGTACTTAACTGATTCAGAGCTTCTGGTCTTAAGAGTACAATTTAGTCTTTACAAAATGTATCATGTGTCAGTCTGCCTCATATTTCCTTTTGATTTTTAAAATAGAATCTGACTAGATTGTAGTAGTCTTCATGATACATGATAGCAACAGAAAGCTAGATCAAGCCATCAATTTTTAAGCAGAAATCTTCTTTGCTACTAGTGGAGAATTGCTTAAAAATCGATAGCACAATCTCGCCCACAGTGAACAGAGGTTTTCTGCAGAAAGTGTTAGTTGTACTTCTCAGTCTGCATCCTAGTGGTGGCAGGGACCCAGAAATTCAAGACCAGTCTTCTGGAATAATCTGATACTTGTTGGAAGACAAAAGGTTTAAGAGGGGGAGGGAAAGGGAAGTAGGGGAGAAAAATAAAAAGAAAAAAAAAAAGCTTGGAAGCTGCCAAACCCTTAGAAAAGTTATAAAGTTGTGAACCACTGACATTTTTCTTTCAATGAAAGCAACTATATTTCTCTTACGGCATATGTAAGTGAGGGACATAATCAAAGCAACAGAGAGACGTCCAAATGCACAAAAATCAGTTGTTTCCTTTATTTGTTCATCTTAATGTTTTTGTGTTGTAAGTACATTTTACATAAACATTTTGCTGCATTAAGTGCAGACTTTGTAATTACAAATCAGAAAACCAGAGTAGGGCCTCTTCTGTGCCTCAGAGGGTATGCTTGAGCAAGTACTTACAACAGTAAATAAAGCCGAGAGGCTCATGCCATGCATCATTATTTGCAATCAAGTAATATGTGTTTCACTCCACTAAAACTCTCCAGTAATTGAAAGCAAAGACACTTCAGCTAGAAGTTATCTCTTAGCAAGAGAGGTGGCCAGGGCTGCTGCTGTTGAGCATAGTCCTATGTAAAAATGTTTGTGGAGGCTGGAGAACAGACCTCTGTGCTTTCTTGGGGTGTAGGTGACACATTGGAGCCTTATATTTTCTGATCTGCTCAAAAAAGACAATTGGAGAAGCTACAGGAATGAAGACATATAAAGTGTTAACCCCTTTGCCCTGTTAGCTGAATGATTCAGTCACAAAAATGTTTGGTCTGTAGACTTAAATTCACTCTGCCAGGCTCAGGCTCTCCTAATGCTCTCCCAGGCTCACACGCAGTGTGGTGCCCCACTGAAACATGAGCTGAGTATGGGAGCATCACCTTGATCCTTAAATACTTTATCAGAGACACCATAAAAAAAACCAAACAACTGTTGCTTTTGTTGGTGTGGTTTGCTTTCCATCATGTTGTAGTCTTACAGGGACCCTTGTTGAAAACACAACAGTAGCAACTGTGGAGTATATGGAGTCCAAGATGTCTGTCCCGGTTACAGGGGTGGATGCACGTGGAGGGACTGAGCTGCTGGGGCTCTTGGGTTTGCTCTGTATTTTAAACCTTCTCATAAGCAAGTGATAGACACTAATTAGATCCTCCCCCCATTACCTCATCCCTAGGCTAAACAAGCCCACCTCATCTCTGTGCTAAAGAAGCATGGCTCCTGCAGACCTTGGTGGTCCTCAGCTGGCTCGCTCCAGTTTGTCACTTCCTGCCATGTAGTGGTGGGCCCAAACTTGGATGCAGAAATGCAGATACAGCCTCACAAGTGTCACGTTGGAAGTGGCACTAAGGGTGATGAAAGTGTTACCACTGTGCCTCTCAGTTTATTTACTCCGTAGTGCAACCTCTGTTACCCTTCAGCTGGTGAGGTGGACATTGAATATCAACAGCCAGCCTCTGGGATGCAACTTGAATCAGTCACTGAAGTACAAAACCTTGGGGCTGGAAGGAGAAGCTGTCTTATACTCAGACACTGTTACGTCTTGTGAAGACCTCTCCCACAGGATGGTGCCCTATCAGTTACATTGCTCTCTGCAATTGTCTTGCCTCCACTGCATCCCTGAGCCAGGTATGACCCTTGGCAAGAGGAGTGCAGGTGAAAGGGGGTGACCAGGGACGTGGGTACCCTCAACAGTACCATAATGTGCTGTGTCTGAAGGCACTAATCAGAAAGCAACCTGGAATAAGCGGGCCTGGCAGAAGTGGTGAGGAGAAGGTGACTATCACCCCCTTCCTGGGGAGGCAGCATCCCCTCAGGGCTCACTCTGTCAGGGATGCTCCCTTCCCAGCCAGCTCTGCAGACTGGAAGGTCACGGGCTGTTTTCTTCTGAGGTCTTGGCCTTTTCCCCTCAGAAATTAATCTCAAATCCTGTGTAGCAGCCCTGACACAGTTTTGTAGGTATCATCTTTCCACATTGTTGGCAGGCTCTGGCTTGACCCCTTTTAGCACACACAGCTTGGAAGAGGATATGTAGAGCACCAAACCGAAGCACTTGTATGGCTGCTTCTACAGCATTTCTGGCATTTAGAGCCATCAGCAAAATCTGTCATTTGAAATGAAACTTCCTATGTCTGCTTTTTAGCCTTGGGATTAGTTTTTTAAAGTCTGTTTATTTATTTTAAGCTTAGAGGTAAATCATTCAACCATATTCGACCTAGCAGAACGTGAAGTGAATAGAATCATAGAATCATACAATCCTAGGAGTTGGAAGGGACAGGCAAATAGTCTTTGTGTGAAAAAAAATCTTAAATTACAAGACACTGGATGAGAAGATATTGGGTTAATTGGAAAGCTGTAATGAACTAATTAGAAGCAGGATGAAACTCCCCTTGATTCACATGCATCCAGCAGTCCAACTACTGGTATTTTTCTCTCACCTTCCTAAAATTCCTTCCGTGCTTGTTGCTTTGTCTTCGCTGGCAGCTGCCATGGTGATTGTTCTGTACAATTTTATATTGCATAACAACAGGGAAATTAACAGTTGTCCCTTTAAGAGTTTGCACCAGCAGGTCATGTTTCGTGTCTAATTGTACTGTGTTCAAAATCTGCTAGATCCAAGACATTTCTCTTCCCAGTACATCATGTCTAAATTGGAAGATTTTTCCAATATGAAGCTTTTTCTGAGAGATAATCTCCATTTGTCAATTTCATATAAAGCCAGTGATTAATATGTAAATTTATTTTTTCTCATACTACTTAGAAACATTAACTGTATTTACTGGGAAAGTGGTTATTACCCTTGTAGAGACACTATGCATTGCATAAATATGGTGTCCTGTTTTTAAGGAGTGGGGAGAAGCCATGAATCCACTTCATTCCCCAGTGCAGCTAGCCCTTTGTAGTGTCACAGGAAACCACATGCTTTCTTCACACAGCATCTCCAGAAGTGTGCCTGTACCCATCAGCTCACACTGCTGGTGTTTCGTGGCAGCTGAGGTGACCTGGAAAGCAGGCAGCTGCAGTGGGTGCTGGAGACCTGCAGCGAGCCCTCCCTGGGGCTCTGGTGGGCACGGGGCAGGTAGAGCAGCCCTGCAGGAAGGAGAAGGACAGACCCCAGCCAAGTAAACTTGTCTTTGGGAAGGGCATTTTGGTTGAGTCAAACAAAGAGTGGTTGCTGAAGTGCTTCAGAAATGAAGATGTGTAGTGATTTTGTATGTCCTAACTTCAGCTCAGTGCTCGTGTGAGGTTGTTACCCAGGCTTTCACTTCAGGGTGCAACTTTCAAAGGAGTCCCAGTGACCTTGGGGCATGAGCTTTTGGAAAAGGCAGGGAAAAAAAACAAACACCTCACTGGGATCGTACCACTGTTTCAATGTAAATAACATAAGATTTTCACAGCCTGAAGAATTATTCTTGTTTGTTTTGTCTGTGACTGCTTTAAGCAGTGTTATTTTGGAAGAAGGAAGTTTCATGCACTTTGTCTATTTATGCTTTCTGCATACTACTTCCCAGACTTGTGCAGGGTATTTTAAGCTTGATTACCTCCCAGTGTTGATATGTCCACTCTGCCTCTCTGAATTCAGCTGATGCCTGTTGGCTTCATTGCATGTTTCCAAAAATACAAACTTCAGAGCAACAGGATTCAGCCAAAATAGTGTCAAAATAGGGGCCGTACGCTTAGATACGCTGTGCTACAGTCAGTGCACGTTAAATGTGCAGCACTTCTTTCAGTTACTCTGTCTCATCATATGCTGGAGTGAGTCTGTGTGAGTGCTTTCTAACTTGCACCTTCTGTTTCTTCATGCTTCCATGGATTCAGAGAGAGGTAAATTGTTTTCATTTTTATATTATTCTGTGTGTTTATCCTTTTGCTATGCACCAAACAATGCTTGTATTGGTTTGCTTGTATCGATGAACAGAAGCTAAACTTCAGTGAGTAAATTCCTATCTCTCTGTTACCTTTTCGCCTTGCTATTAACAGTATTTGTCAAGCTGAGTTGCCTGCTGTTGGTTTTTTTTCCAGGTCCCAAACCCTCAAGTGCTAAAACAGTTAAAAAACATGTAATGCATTATCTATATTTGCTTCTAATATTTCAAGTTTAAAATTGAGACATTATTGTTCTGTGTAATCTAGAGTGCAGGAAAGTGATACTAAAATCCAACCGTTTATTTAAAAAAAAAGAAAAAAACAGGGTGCTAAGAGCAAGGGATTTAAGAGCTAAGTTTATCAAGAGTTTAAAGGGTCCATGTTTATTTCATGTTTTTGGTATTTGTTTTGGATCCGGCTTGGTTGGTTGCTTGTTTTAGGAGTTTGAAGAAAGTTGTCCCCAGTATTTTTTGTTTGGATGTACAAAGGGATCATTTGGGATTCTCTACAATGCTTCCCGTTTCATGGGAGGGCAGACAGTAAGGCATTGTAGTCAGGTGCTTTGCAGCACAAGGGCTGCAGCCACTCCAAAGGCTCTTACTGGCAGAATTGCAATCCCTCAGATGAGATCTGGGGTTTGTTTGCTCTGCTAAATTGCAAGGACTTGATACAGGGGCTGGGTGGAAGGAATGTGGTTTAGGGATGCAGACCACTCCTCACGTTTGCTTTATGGAATATAATGAGAATGATTTCTAGGCTTGACTGGTTTTTAATCAATTCTTTAGGCGGCATTGGCCTAGGGAGATGTTTGAACTTTCTTGATTATGGCTTTGCAATTTAATGTAGATTTCATGCATGTGGGAAGCAATGAACCTCCCAGACTAACAGTGGCAAAAGTGTGCTGCAAGCAGATGGATGGGTAGCATCTGTGTGCAGTTGCTGTGTTCTCCATCTGAATAATAAAGAACAAAGGGGAACTAGTTAGCATTGCTTATAAAACAAATCATGCTGGAGAGATTTACTGTTCTAGTACAGTCTCCTGTCTTCTTCAGTTAAATCTTTAGTAGCGCTTTCAGCATCTGCACTTGATGTATTTCTTTATTAAATCTTTAAATATTCCTTGTAAACAAAGGCCCACATCTTCCAATTAGATCTGGAAGATAGAAGCATTGTCAAAAACAGCCAAGTACTAATTTGTCAAAATCAAGTTTACAGCATCTGCTCCAAAGAGGCTGTTCAGAGGTTCACAGGCATAATAACACATCCATCAGTTTTAAGTAAGTTCAGCACGCGTCAGAAATGCTAGATTGGCCAACCTGAGGAGCTGAACCACCACTTTGTGATGCTTCAAAGGAGAAGCAGCAAATACAATGGCCTTGTCAACCTACTTCATTTGTGGGCCCTCACCCTGAAAACTGTGCTGTGCAGGGTAGGAAAGCAGTGTGCTGCCCATGCATATTTTATAAACATTGTGAATAAATTAAGCAAAAAAACCCAAACACATTCACCATTAAAAATTTGTGACAATGAAGTCAGCAGTCAGTGATCTTCATAGGATCTGTCCCTGAAGTTCTGTCTTCCTTTAATTTCATTTAAAAACAAGCTGAGGTCTAAGCTGCTGCTTGGCTTTTCAACTTGCCGTGTCTGTCTAGCAGTTGGTGCAGCAATAAGCCCCATCTGACACCTGAGTACCAGCTGGATTTGGCATGGGCTGTTAGCTTGGCCCCTCTCATGCTGCCTGTGCTACAAGAGTGCAGAGTCTCCAGGGCTGGCTTGGTGGTGACCACACACATGTGATAGACTGTCCTCCTTGCCCAGACAATAGCACTTCAGCTACTGATCATGAGGTGAGGTTGAAAAGGAGGACAAGCATGGAATGTCAGTCCTAGCTGTACAGTCTGTACTGTTGTCGCTAGGCTAACACAGCTCGTGGATCTGGAGTGCTTAGATCACGTTTTAACTTTACTTCATCTGTGTGCATCCATGGTCCTTTGCAGGGGTGGATCATAGTCCTTGGTAGTAGAAAGGGAGATGATTTGTAATGTCTCAGAGCCATCTTTCTGGCTAACAAGGCAGCAATGGCAAGGCTGATAGGAGTCCTTCCCACAAGAGGAGGTGGGCAGTGTTGAGAAGCATGTCTGGGGAACAGCTTCTGTGGCTTCGCTAGGATCAGTCTGCAGAAATGAAATTGGAGTGAAAGTCATGCAAATGCTTTCAGGCTTGGAAGTGCTGGGCTCTGAAGGGATGAGCCGTGTATCGAACCTATCAGCTCTGTGAAGGTTTTAACAAATTTTGGAAGCATGCAGAACTGTGGCAATAAGACATCAAAGAAAAACTGGCAGGCTGTGTGTTTTAGGGCTGCCAGATGAAAGCCTACAAGTATCACACAAAGCTCCTCCTTGAGAGTTAGCAAGTGACCTTATCAAGAAAAGAAGCAAACAGCCTTTCAGCAGGGGGTAATTTGTCCTACAAACTTTATGCTTAGTTAGAAAAAACAAGCTGCACTGTGCTTTGCTGCAAGGAAAATGCATTTTAAAGTTATATGAGAACTGAAATAAGGAAAATTTCCCAAAAGTCTTTACTTGAGAGGGCATCTTAGCTACTTGGGTTAAAAATTAATTGCCAGATTAATGTGGTGGTGGCCAAATCTGATTGTAGCTGGGGAGCAGCCAGAGACGTACAGAAGCACTGTGGGGTTGAGCTATTGGAATGAAGAAAAACTACAAGGCTTTCATATGTTTTTAGGATTGCTAGCAACTGTTGGAAACAGGGAAATTCCTTCTCTTCCACATTTCTTCCAACTCTAATCACTGAGGAGGAATACATGTGGTAAATGCACCATGAATATCTGTGGGAAATGGGAGGGAGAAGACTCATGGAAGTAGTTACTTTTCTTCCTCCTTCTGCAGGATTTGATTCCAAAGTGGTTGGTGTAGTCACCTGGAGAAGGGGCTGTGGGTTTCCTTTGGAGGGTGTGGAAGGGGAGCAGTGGTTTCATTCAGTGTCTGTCTGGTAGCTGGTAGGTGAAATGGAAGAAATCATTCCCCCTTCTCCTATGTGAAAGAGCAGTCTCCATGAAAAATTTACTGTTAATCCAGAAGATCTGTAATTTCTGTCATACTTATTACTACAGGGTTTATTGCGCCTCTTCTTCTCCACGGTTTGTGAGACTAGAATATTTTCCTGTCAAGCAAAAACCCCATCAGAGCAGGATCTTGTCGGTGTTTTATTTACCTGCTTTTCTTCTCATGTGTCTCTTGTCACTTTCCTTGCTTTTCTCCTCTGCTCATTTACTCTGGTCCCATGGATGTTTGTGTCTTGCCAGTGAATGGCAGCCTCCTGCCAGGGTGCCCTCTGACTCCTCTGCCAAAGTGGTGTCTGCTCTCTTCTTTTTTCTTCCTGCTTTCACAAATCAATGGTCAGCTGTTTGCAGGAAAGCAAAGTGAAGCCTAGAGTTTACAGACTTGGAGAGGGTTTCCCAACACCCCAGCAGTGTGTGCTTTGTGACCCCACAGTTGCGGGAGTCTGTACAATGACACCAGGATGTAGAAATCAACAGTCGCCTCTGTAGGCTATTCTGGATGAATTTCAATCAATTTTATGCCAACCCCAGAGGATATAATTTTCTGGTTCAAGGATTCTTGTTACAATTTGCAATACATAAATGTGTAAAGCAATTTACATTTTCCTGCACATGTATAATTTTAATATAGTTGTTTTAAGTAATGGCAATTTAATTTTGGTTGATAAGACTAAAAAATTCTATTTCAAACTTGCAGACTAGAGTATTGGAGTTTTTTAACAACAAAAAAAAAAATGAGGGGGAAGGGATTAATGCAATTCTGCACTGCTTTGAAGAAATAAATTTACACTGAGAAGGTAATGGAGGATGTGCTGCTTTTTCAGGCAGTACTTAGCTGGTATGTCTCGTAGGACTTTAGCCTAATAGTGGCAAATGGCTATGACTGCTACTCAAACAGGACAGCATTAGCATAAATTGCATTTATTGTGATTATATTCATCCAGGGTTGAGCAGCTAAGTGATGCTCAGCCAGGTGTTAAATAGGTGTGGCTATCTAAGGTTTAGTCAATTACTGTAGACATTTGCCAATTAGAGAGGGTAAAAGAGAAAATCAAAATGAAATTCCTTTCCATTTAGCACCTTACATTATCTTTGCAATTCTCTAAATTGTGTTTTAAAATGTCTCTCTCTAGTCCTGTACTTTGTCAAAAAAAAAAAAAAAAATCTGAATTTTTAGCTGTTCAGCAGAACAAGTCTTACCTGTTTTTCTGGGGTTTTAGCTTTTTTCCAGAGTACTGATTTATATCCAGTTCCTATAGCTGGAAAGATACTAGTGGATCATGTAGCACATGCAGAAAAGATTCTTTAAAAAAAATAAAAATGACCTGCTATGCAGTTCCCCTTCTCTATAATCCTGTATTTAACAGACGTGGTGTGCTTGTGTTACAAAGTTTAAAAAGTACACAGCTTTTTTATGTAAAAAATTGTGCAGGGATCCAAAGTGAAAGAAGAATCGGAGAACAGTCTTCTGGCTTATTTTGTATTCAAGGCTTTGCACAAACAAGGAGCTGTTGCTGTTTGCTCCTGTGTAGGGAAACACTAATCCCTTCCTAAGTTTTACTTTATTATTGATTGATGCTGCAGGGAGTAAATACTCAGGAATCCCTACAGCCAAACCTTTCCTCTTCAGGAGGGGGCGCTCACGGCTGCTTTTCCAAAGCCTGGGATACCTGAAGCAGGGATGCCAGGCTCCCTGGCGTTGGAGGACCTTGCCCACTGCCACCAGCCTGTGCCACTATCGCCGGGTCCTGCTTACTGGGCTGCTGGGTCAGACCACTCGTGCAAGGGCGTGGGTGTCTGGGTGACTTAATGAATGAACGACATCAGTAGTATTTTTTGCACACTGACAGAAGGGAGAAGTTTGTGTGCTAACTTGGATTGATGATTTGGTGCTGGCAGGGTTGCTCTTGATGCAGTACCACAAGTTTTTAAGAACTCACATTTCCTCTTCTGTCTCAGCAGATTTACAGATGCAAACCCTGATCATCTACAGGTTTATGCATATTCGCAACCATGCATGTAATTAGCTGATTTACATTGTTCTAGCTGTTCAGGTACTTAAAGTGAAACACTGGTGTGTTAGTCTGAAACACCACCACGAGGGTTTTATTAGCTTTCAGTAGCTGAAACTGATGTACTAGCTGGTGTCTCGTTTTCTCCTGTAATTGTGCTACGCCGCCATGTTTATGAATGCATAGCATTAAGCACAGAAATATTCACAGAAGCTGTAGGACTGAGAGCTGGAGAGACTCAACAGAAGTGTTAATGTGCACTGCAGTACTGAGGCAGTGTTTGCTGAGCCCAGGTGCCCCCCAGCAGGGCCTTCCTGGCACCCATCAACACCCCAGAGGGCAGGAAGTGGCATTTCTGGCACTTCTTCAAGGTGACTCAATGCAAGTGGAATTTCATGGGACAAAGATGAGACATTTCTCACAGCCTCGGGGGCTTTCCAGGTCACACACTGGAAACTTGCTGCAAACAGTAGGGTCATGAACGTTACTTAAAGAAGAATCCCTGGTATCAATACAGGCAGGGGGATGAAGGGATTGAGAGCAGCCCTGTGGAGAAGAACTTGAGTGTACTGGTGGATGAAAAGCTCAGCATGAGCTGGCAGTGTGTGCTTGTAGCCCAGAAGACTAACTTTGTCCTGGGCTGCATCAAAAGAAGAGTGGCCAGCAGGTCAAGGGAGGTGATTTTCCCCCTCTGTTCTGTTCTTGTGAGACCCCACCTGGAGTACTGTGTCTGGTTCTGGAGCCCCTGACACAGGAAGGAAATGGAGCTGTTGGAGCAAGTCCAGAGGAGGGCCACAAAGATGATCAGAGGATTGGAGCACCTCTGCTGTGAAGACAGGCTGAGAGAGTTGGGATTGTTCAACCTGGAGAAGAAAAGGCTCCAAAAGAAAAATTAGGACAGACTTTTTAGTATGGCCTGTAGCAACAGGACAAAGGTTAATGGTTTTAAACTAAGAGAGGATAGGTTCAAACTAGGTATAAGGAAGATACTTTTTATAAAGGTGATGAAGCATTGGAACAGGTTGCCCAGGGAGGCTGTAGAAGCCACATCCCTGAAAACTTTCAAGGTTGGGTTGAATGGGGCTCTGAGCAAACTGATTTACTTGAAGATGCCCCTGTTTATTGCAGGGTGGTTGGACTGAATGACCTTTAAAGGCCTCTTCCAAACTATTACTTTAAAAAAGGAAAAAAAAATAGTGCAGCAGTCCATGGAGGAGAGTTTTAGGTGACCTATATGTAGGGTCAGTACCAGTTTCATCAGAAAATCAACACTTTGCATTTTGACTAAAAAAAAACATCTTTGTTGGCAAGTACAGAGCAGGTCTGTCTCACCAGGATTCTTGTCATCCTCCTCTTTCAGGGACAACAGGGTTACAGGCCCTTCTCTGGCAGGACTAAAGTGGTAGGTGAGTCCCCTTGTCACCTGGAGTGTCCCACTACAGATGCCACTTCCATAACACTCATCAGAGTCTGTGCCCTCAGCACAGGTCTTGCTGTTCAGAGAGGTTACTGAGCTGGGCTCTTCATTGTGGCCTGTTGATTTGGCTGTCATTAGCCTTACAGGAACAGAGAAATGTTCTTACTTAAAGCACAGGAGCTTGTTGCTGTGCCAGTGCTGCCCTCCACGTTGGTCTCCTTTGATCAGAAGAGTAAATTTATACTCATGGGAGAAATGAGACTCAGTGGGGTGCCCCCAGTCTACTTCTCTGCCGTTAAAACGCTGTTGAAAATACTCTCATCTAAGGTGTTTCCCACTGATGGAGCTCAATTAGGAGTTGTGTTCTTTTATGACCAAAATCTTTGATCCTGACAGAATTCAGTCTTTAGTTAATGCAGTTTTAATTGTTTGGCTTATATTTATCTCTGCAGTCCTTTGAGTTCTACCTCCACTGGGAGATAACATGCTGACTAAATATATTTAGTATTATCTTACAGGTTCCTGTAAGGCTGGAAATCCTTGTAGTTGAGCTGGGACTTCAGATAAATTCTCTGCAGGGTGAGATGTAATGTGGTTTCCGAGATTGTCCATGTATCAGGGACTTGGAAGCGCAGTGGAGATACCTTGCCTGGCATGGTCTGCTACAGCAAAGTGTGATGATTTACTGGTCAGTCGTGGTGTGCCAGAGCATTGGCAGAGCTACTGTTCAAAAGCTGGACCACAGTTTCTTGAGCTGTTACAAATGGCTTTGCTGGCAACATGTTATGTCCTCCAAGCCCTGATGACTAGCTTTGCTGGCTTGGTCCTGTCTTAGTTTTTACTAATGATAAAAGAAGGTCCTAACAGGTAGCTGAAAGGCTTAGAGAAGGGGCAAGTTACCTTCTATGTTTATGCAGCTCCTTGAAGGTGGTGGCCTTATAATTACTAAATTCTGGTATTGCAGAGTGCTCCTGGGATTGTGCAGACTTCTGTTTATTCAAACAAGCTTCTGCGTAGTGCAAGCAACTTGACAAAACAATGCAGGATGCTCTTCCTAGTAGGATCATCTTGTAAAGGAATGAATTCTTAAGTCACTCCTTTGCAAGGATTCCTCAGAGGAATAGTATTGATTTGAGATAAACTCTTGTAAATGGTAATAAATAGCCATATAATGCTCACATAGATGGCTTTCAGTGTTTTTTTAGTCAATGTGTACACAGGTTTCAAGTGTTAGTCTGCATTCTGAAACAATGGACCTTGATCCAATAATGTGGGCCTGCAGTGTGCTTGTTTATTTCTTTGCTACCCTTCAGTGATGGTCACTGCCAGCAATTTTTTCTTGCATGTAAAGGGGGGAAATCTTAATTAAGTTATGGTAGCAAATCTGAGTGTGTTAAGTGACATTGTTTTCATATTGCAGTTACAACATTTGTAAGGGAAGGTATTTGGACTCAAAAATGTGAGGCCTGAAACTCTGGGCATTTAAAAGATGGCAGCTAAAGCCAAACACATAGAAAACAAAAATCCCAAATGCTTATGGTCTCTGGAAATTACTCACCAGGCAAGGTCTTTTCAGAGCAGGATATTGTATGTGGGACTTTGGTGAGCCTGAGCATTTCCAAATACCTGCCTGAAAATCTTTCAGAAGCATCAGTAGTGTAGAAAACTTACTTCAAAAAGCAAAAATCTCTTTTAAGTTTTTTTTATGTTGCACTTGGTTTGTTTTTTTCCCCATAGCTGCTAATTTTTGTAGGCTGTAGCTGAGCCCTACTGCCATCTTAGTCTTATTACTTGAGTCCAGATGGGAGTCTTCAATTTGCTTTTGAAACATTAAGCTAGGAGGAAACCCTTCTAAAGCAAGGCATGGCACATGTACAGATGAGCCAAAAAGCAGCAGCTTTTTTCTAGGATCAAGAGTCCTGTTGGAACTCAGCATCTCCATGAACTTGTGCCACAGCAAAAAGGAACAACGGGCCAAAGGCTCTTGCAGGTTATGGCTGAGTTGCTTGGGGGTCAGGCTGGAACTAGGAAACCTCAGGGCATCTCCTGTAATAGACAGCACTTTCCTGGATTATTGCTTTGTGACTTTTTCCTGAAAGTCACGAGAAATTGGGTGCAACGGTCTCTCCCCAGGGTTCCTGCCTGGCACATGCTGGCAGGGCAGTGCTGCAGCCTGTGGCAGCCCATGCAGCCCGTGGGCTGTGTTCCCTGTGCAGGAACAGTTCAGGTGACAACACGCTCCACGCGCTGCCCCCCTGCCTCCTGTCCCATGCCATGCCCCAATGCCTGCCATCCTGTGTTGAGGGAGGGCCCTCCCGCTTCGCTGTGTTTCTGCACAGTTATTCCAAATCTCAGCTCCAAATACTCTGTTCATTTTAAGTATTATTCCTCAAGCTTCAGGTTGGAAAGCAGCTAAAGGGAGGAACTTATGCCTGTCACTGAGCAGCGCACGCTGTGGGCAACTGCCCCTTTTATTGCAAGGGCTCATTAATGACTGAATCTAGTGCTTCTAATTAAATATAGATTAGGCCAACATTCATATCTCCTACAGAGCTAGGAATCCAACTATCTGTCAGCCACAGTCTCCAGTTCTCACTGGGTAACTTCAGTGCAAAATTCTTAAACTCACTGGACATCCACAATCGGTGAAGAAATTGGCAGCTGATCCTACATTAAACCCTGCTTGGGATATTTACAAACTTCAGTATATAAAACATGATTTAGGAGGGGAAGGACAATATGGGAATTTGTCCATCTGGAATATCCCTCCTGTCTCTTTGTCAGTTGGAATCTTGCTGATAATTAATTACACATAAAGAGGAAAGGCACTGAAAAGAGTGTCTGGGTGAAAGCAGCTCTTGAGAGTTCCAGTTTCACTTGTCTGGCCTAATTCTAGTTAGCTGCTCAGCTCCAACTTTTAAACAGCCTGAGACCAAATAAACATAATCCTGGCACTTCTATCACCCCTGGTAGAAAGCCATACTATGCTGACTAGCCAGTACAGTGCAGAAATCTCTTTTGTAGGGCAGCTTTATTTAACTTCTGAGAAATAAGGTCAGAAATATAGGCCAATTAGTGTGAGCAAAGCTCAGCAGGTTCACATCTCTGTTATGCAACCAGGTCTCTAATTACTATCTGTGTATTTTAGACACTCTATATGGTCCTTTGAAATATAGTTTTTTCTCTAACTAGATTCTTACATGCTGTTTCTCAGATTTTCTAGCTTTTAAGAACTGCACGTATTTTTTCCTTAGTCTGTAATGCTCTCCACATTTTTTCAGCAAAATATTTGAGTTAAGTTTCCTGTGTATTCAAAATTGCAGTTGGAATTACAGGTTATAAGTTCAGTAAGTTGCCAGGGTTAGGAGACTATAATGAGCTCTCTAATTATATGGATTAAGCACAAAAATTTAATGTGTGTTTCATGGGTATGTAATTTATTATATTTGTAGATCTGCTTTGTCCAAGGCGTGTTTTATTCAATGGCCAAGACATACACCTCTTTAGATTGAAGTAGGACTTGCTGCTTTGGAGATACTAGTGATTCTAATGCCATAATTTGGTTTGCATGTGTCTAACGTTTCCATTTATTTTGTTTTCACAGAGACTTTGCTTATGTGGCAAGAGACAAAGACACAAGAATTCTGAAGTGTCATGTGTTTCGCTGTGACACACCTGCAAAAGCCATCGCCACAAGTTTACACGAAATCTGCTCAAAGGCAAGTGGATTTAAAGTCACCTGCTTTCATCTGTTTAGAGATCCCTGAGCCTAATATGTATAATGAACAATTGTACATAGTGTTAGTTTAGTTTATATCACTGACAACAAGAAACAGCATTGAGAATTTGTAAAGGAAAGGATGCTAATGGGTGAGAATAATGGGAGGGTGAGCGTTTAGATTTGAGGAGATACCTGCTTTTGATTTGACAAGTGTGTATAGACAGTGAAGGTTTTCTTGAATAATAAAGAGGCCGTGGGTTTAAAATGGAAAAAGAACACACAGCTTCAATTAATAATACAGGATGTTGCTAAACTTTCTAAATAAATCAAACCATATCTGAATGGCAATATTCAATGGTATTATCCTGGGAGAGAGACAGGAAAATAGTTACTAACATTACTCTGACCACTTTAAAAAAAACCAACTAGTTACAAATACTAAAGGATCTTAGTACTTACTTGTGGTAGTTCTGTCTGTAATACTGGAGAAGACTGTTCTTTTCAGTCATTTTACCTTACAGATTTGCCACCATTCCCTGGTTATTTATTATGGTTTTCTTGCATGATGAGTTTGAGTGTACAGTCAATTTATGCAGCACATCCTCTACAGCAGGTAAATCTGATTGAAATTCTATAGAGAGGCAGTTAAACTAATCTACTTGAAACTCCCTTTATTCTTTTGTTGAGCTGTGGTGGATTTGAGGCTACATGCCCCATTTTAAAAATACTCTGCTGCTCATTTTAGTTTTCCTTAAAACATGTGAGTTTGCACTGCTGGAAAAGTGGGCTGTGGGTTTGAATAACCTTATCAGTTATCCCTGTATAACTTGTCCCTCCTCGTTAGTCACAGCTCATCTAGAAAAGCTGGTTAGGAAACTTTCAGGTTCTAAAATTCTGCCGATTTGCTGTATGCCTGTCATTTGCTTTTTACACTTTGTCTTCACACTATTGAATGGAATCAGGAATGTCAAATTCCCCTCTGTAGCTAGTTATATAGTCTTAAGATTTTTTCATTTTTGCAACGCTGCAGATGTGGCTACTGAACTTGTGATGTTTCAGGCCTTCCTCCTGAGCTATAGCGTATTTTGGTTTTCATCCTCAGGGGGGAATATTATCTTCTGTTATTGTAACAGAAAACACTGAAAATAAAAACCTAACAACAGGAAAAAGTTAGAAAATTGCTAGAAGCATCTTAAGATAAGTGTCATCTGCTGGAACACTGCTTTTCTTTACAGCTCAATTGCAATGAACAGTCACAGCGGGAAGAAGCAGATAGTAGTGCTTCAAATATGAGCTTTGGAAAACTTTTGTGAGCTTCCCTAGGTCACTTCTCAATTATATATTTGTAAGGAATAATCAACCAAAGTGGTTATTTCTTTTTTCTTCTTCTTCTTTTGCTATTATACATTTCTGGGCAGAAACAGGGTTCATTTTGCATGGGATTTTAAATTTCAGAAGAAACATTAAAATGGAGGAAAAATCATACCCAGCAGAAGACAGATCAGAGAGGAACATGAGTGAACACCCTTCTCTGTGTGTTAAATATTTCTATTTCTTGCTATATTACTCCTTACTGCAATTTTGTTATTGATAAAAATGGCTGGATTTTTTTTTCCTCCTCTATCTGTCTTTCATCTAGGCTTGGACATTGCTTAAGTTCTTCATGTAGTTAAGTAATGGTTAATAAAGTGGAGGAAAACAAAAGTTGTTATTTAAAAATAATAACTTGTTTAGCCACGTAGCTTCTCACTTATTTCAGAAACTAGGGCTGGAATAGGAGTACATTCATACTTACAGTTTCTATTGTGTTGTTGGGTTTTTTTAATGCTGTATCATCACCATCTTCTTCAGATAATGGCTGAACGGAAGAATGCTAAATCTATGGCTTGCAGCTCATTGCAAGAGAGGACAAGTGTCACCCTTGATGTTCCTCTGCAAGGTACTGTATGTTACAGCTAATATCCTTGGGATGGTCTTATTTTAGGTATCTTTCGTTTCTCATGCAGCTTTTGACCAAAAGTGGATCATGTTGGGTGGAGTGTAATCAAGTCTTTAATTACTGTGTCTGACTGTAACCTGCTACTGTATTAAATATTTGTATTGGTTGTGTGACAGCAATGGAGCCCTGCTCAGTTATGTCATCTTGTGTATTGCCTCTCTCATTTGGAAATAGCTGTTATTTTTAAGTATTTCAGGAGAACAAACATACTCTGTGTTAGCTTTACAGGAAATCACATACTTCCACATCTACCAGTTTATATTTAATATCTTGTTCCTAATCCATATATCCACTTGTGTAATTTTCTGCTCAGACAATAGTATTGATTACTCACAGACTGTTGTTTAAATGTTTTAAGTGTGTTTAACTTATTAACAGGTATGGTATTAAAAACAGGTTTCAGATTTTACAAGGTTTTGCAATGAAACTTGGTCTGTATGTTTCAGAGACACATTAATTGTATTTTTTTGTTTTTAATATGACAATATAATGTGACCTTACTCTTAGCATAGATCAAGAATTAGCTGATACAGAGTTCTCCCTAAATCCCTTAGAAATTGACACTTTTTCTTGTAAGAGGGAGTGAAAATTTGTTTTGATCAATACAATACTTTCAGAGGACAGTTACTGGGTAAACTGGTTTATGATTTTGATGAAATAAAAGTGCTTTTCCCTGCTGTGAATACTTATAAACAGGAATTGATTTTTGTTCCCATGCAGTAGATTTCCCAACACCAAAGACAGAACTGGTACAGAAGTTCCACGTGCAGTACCTGGGCATGCTGCCTGTGGCTAAACCTGTGGGTATGTAACGTTTGTTAACGTGACTTCCAAAGTCCCTTCTGTAAACTCTTAAGGGCTGGACTCTGCTAGCCAAGTGTAAATGCATCACTTCCAAAGGGTAGCAACTCCTGTACTTCAGTCATATGTTCAGACATGAAGACTGAGGTACTCAGGGCCTCGTTTGAATGTGTGTTTTGCAACCAGAGTATTTTGGGAGCTGCCAAGAAGGCAGAGTTTCTTTCTACTGCTTTCTCTAAATATGAACTCTGCTACTAATGAGAAGGGTCCTAGAGAACTGAAAGGTGCAGCAGCTAAACAAGATGCTGTCCTGTTTTTTTCTAAGCCAGAGGCACCTGCTTTATTTTTGCACATGAAGAAAATCAACTTCACAGCCCTTCTATCATCAAATTAATTTTAGTGAGGAGTCCAAAGCAATCTATTTTCTGTAATCCTGTGTGAAAAATACTGTGTTATTGTTTACCTATATTCATGTATTTCTTTTTCATTATCACATTTTCTTCTGGTTTAGGAATGGATACTCTGAACAGTGCCATTGAAAGCCTAATGGCTTCCTCTAGCAAAGAAGACTGGATGCCAGTTACCATGAACGTAGCTGATGCTACTGTCACAGTCATCAATGAAACAGTAAGGCAGAGACTGTCTTGCTTAGAACACATTTAACATGAGTGTTGGAACATATAAACACTAACAGAAAGAGTTCATTTGTACTGGAATTCATTTGCTTATTTTGCATTTTATTTCTTCCAGGGCTGTCAATCTGCAGAGGCTCTTACTGTTCATATTAGCTGCAGCTTTATTTACCATTCAAAACATGTCCTCAGAAATATAAATTATTATAAGTATTCATTAGATACTGAAGACAAACTCAGTGTTATCCTTCCTAGGATTTTTTAGCCTAAAATGTTAGAGATTAAACTCAAAGTAGCAGTCCTAAATTCTAAACTGCATTTACCTTATTCTTGATATGGAAGCCAAGAGTAATACTAAAATCTATATTTCACATTACTGTCCTTTTGTAGAGTGTTTTCTGTAGAAATTGCTGCAATTAGACTTTCAAATAATGTCTTTTTGACTGTTGACAAGGTACTAAACCAACATCTCCACATACCAGTGGCAGGGAAGCATGTTTTCAGTCAGGATAGCCATGTTGTTTTGTTTCTTCAGAAAACAGGCCGTACTTGAATGGCACAGTATGCTCAGTGCTAACCCTCAAAGCCTTGGTCTTCTGGGGTTAGCCTAGGAGGGGAGATCCAGCCCAGGACTGAGCACACACAATGTGTGCAGGTAGATAAAGAGGAATTCCACAATACTGCATTAGATATTGCATTTAGTCAACTTAAAACTGAGAGTAGTAAATTTCCACAAAATATCCAATAGTAGCAATCATTTGATACTATTTAATAATATTTGATAGTATAATTTGATAAATCAATCATTTGATTTCATAACCAGAATGAAGAGGAAATCATGGTGGAGTGTCGTGTGCGGTTCCTGTCCTTCATGGGAGTAGGGAAGGACATTCACACATTTGCCTTCATTATGGATACAGGAAACCAGCATTTTGAGTGCCACGTGTTTTGGTGTGAACCAAATGCAGGCAACGTATCAGAAGCTGTTCAGGCTGCTTGTATGGTAAGTGACCTAATAGCATGCACATTTTTCATTACCTCCATAAATAAATGTCCTTCCAAATTTGCAGTTGTATTAATTTCAAGATAGAAAAAGAAAGAACAGATAAAAATAGGAACTAGAATCCTGATCTGTTTAATCAATTAAACCCCAAACATTTTTAAGTTTGAAATGTCAATTTAGAGAACAATGCCCTCATGTTCCCTCCTAACCTTTGCAAGTCTGTCTTAAGTTAGAAATCTTCTCTTTCACTACACAACTTACCTAGTGCTAGAGAAACATCTTGCTCAAAGTTGTGTTATACAATCCAGTGACAAAGTAGTGAAAATAATCCATGTTCAAGAATAGCTGAAGCCAGAAAACTTATTCTCAAAGGGCTGTTGTATGATTTAGTCTCTGTAATGTGCTAATGAACAGTTTCTGCCCACAGACCAACAGCTGGGCTGTTTGTCATGGCCAAAAGGAGGTTTGACAGTATTTGGAGAAAGTATTAGAAATGTATTTTAAATGCTCTTTGAAAGTATTGGATACAGTAAGGATTGCAGAACACTTTGCTGTGTTGCAGTTACGGTATCAGAAGTGCTTGGTGGCCAGACCACCTTCCCAGAAGGTTCGACCGCCCCCGCCTCCTGCAGACTCGGTGACTAGAAGAGTTACGACTAATGTAAAAAGAGGAGTCTTGTCCCTCATTGACACTTTGAAACAGAAACGCCCCGTCACTGAGATGCCATAGCTGCATCAGAGAGAAGATTCTCCTAACGTATAACTGAAGATAACAGTAGCTACCCTAAGGAAAATGAACTGATGATGTCTGGCCTTCCACTTCAAATTGCTGATGCTTTGTCTTCAGAGAATTTATCCTTATTGAAACAATGTTAGACAAGCATGTTCTCTAGTTCTTGCCACCATCGTATGATATGAAAAGAAGCATGAATAATTTTTTTGCTGTCAGTGAGTTACATCATGAGCAATGGAAGGTCTATTTTGATTGTAAATACATGAACATTACCTAAACTCACACACACAAAAAAAAAAAAGAATATGGCCACATCCCTCCCAGTGAACTTGTGCTAAAGTCTTTGGAGTGAATGATGCCCAAGTTGGTAGTTTCACCGTCTTGAGCTGGATTTGTCACAAATCAATCTTAATTCCCTATAGCACTTTGCTCTGTTTTCAGCACTGGAGTAGGTACCAAGTATTAGCTACCATTGATTTACTGTAGATTAAGTACCAAGGTGGGGTTTTTTTATAGCATTACACCTGTTAGTTTTAAATTGTTTGTCAGCATTGGCCGAGCAACCACTTTTAACATCTCCTTGACGTGCTTCTGAATCTTAGTGTCATTATTTCATCTCCTGGTTATACATTATGGTCTTAGAGAAGAATCATATTTAATACCCAACCAATGCTGAAAAATCCAGAAGTGTTACCAGTAACCGAATTGTAGGATGATCCACTGAAGCTTTTCAGCTTTAAATATACAAATGCACCCATTTGCTGTTAAATTTGTTTTCCTAAATCTGTCATTAATTCATCAAAAATATCTTCTGTTTCATGCAGAAAATCCAATCAGGAATAAGAAAGAACTAGTCAGGAATTTTACTGTCTTATAAGTCTTGTAAAGCCTAAAATGTTCCATACCTTAAATGTACAAGTGTTTGATGAAATGTTCCATTCAGCATCTGGTTGCACAATTACCCCTTCCCCTCAGAGTTTGTTGCTGAATACTTACCATGTCACAAAAAGAACAATCATATTTCCTGTTTATATAATTCCATGACATTTCTGTTAATGCTTTTGTGACAAAATAAGAAGACTTGTCTTCTGAAAGGATAGTGCTTCAGGTGGTACAATCGATTGCTTTTGCTCCAAAGGCTTCATCTTAATTTCTTTGATCTAAACACAACTGTGGATCCTGGCAAAGTCAGCCCAGTGTTGCCTCTTGAAATTGTACCTCAGGCTAAACTCTCCAAATGCAGCTATGCATCTTGAGTCTCTCCGTTTGCCATCTTCTATCTGGACTTGCAGATTGGTACAAATTTTGAAAATGGAACATTAACTCCATTTATAGATATGTTCCAGATTGTAACTGTCTCCCAAATCTACAAAGCGGGTCATACTTTAATTTTAAAATAACGTTGTCAAGGTTGTTACTGCAAGAACTGTAGAGACTGTTATAAACTGTTATTTTCTTTTTATTTCCTTGTTTAAAGGAATAAACAGCAACACCTGGGAAAAGCAACTTAGGAACACAAGGGGAAAAAAAATGATGATTCAAGAAATTTCAATGCAGAAAAATCATTAAACTCAGCCTGATGTATGAGCAAGTGCCAGGTGAAGGCTAGCTGTGCAATTATTGTAATTAAATTTAGCTCTCTAGAATACCTGCGGAAGAGCTGATCCTTTGCTGTTCTCAAACCTGCACCACAATTCTGCACCCCAGGCACTGAAGCAGTTGTTTCCCCTCCCAAGCCTCCCATCCCTGCCACCTGTTTTGCACCAGCTTTATTGCTTGTACAGCTGGAGGAGAAGTTGCTTGTGCCAAGTAGGCAGGGAGATCAGATAGGCAGGGATGGGGGGATGCAAAAAAAGCCTTCTAGCAGTACCATTGGTTTAAACTGCCCGTGAAGCCAGCTCACCAAGCGTGGAGGTGGCAGCTTGTGTAGGTGCTTGTTTGGTTGCTGGTGTTGACCCCAGTGAGGTCTGGGAGGAGCAGCATAAAAAATCAGTTCCTGTCACAAGTGCTGTCAAAATGTGGGGGCTAACAACGTACCCTTAGGTGGGATCGTGAGGTTCAGAGGTAAAAGTTTCTTTATTCATCATCATCCTAGTGATTTAAAGTTTGACTTTATTTTAAATTTCCATAAATACTTTGACAGTGTCTTCTTAAAGTTCCAGCTGGAAATGACAGGAGTTGAGATCTGCATCTGTTCAATGACAGTGAATTTTAACTAGTATAATTGGATTTTGTAGTTACATCTGCACAGTGTTGATTCTCCCCAAGAGAGATCCAGACTCTCTTTAAGCTAAACCATCAGTTGGCAAACAGCAGTGTGAAGGTTCTTCTCCATGCATGTTGTCAAGGCTATGGACATCTAGTTAGCTTTCACTAGAAAAGTGTGCAGGGAGGCCTGAGGAGAAGACAAAAAGGTATTTCAAAGGCCGTAGGTCACTTGCTAATATACGGTTTAAGAGTTTTGTGTCTGTTAACGAAATGTTGATTTTGCAAATGCTTAAGTGGAGTGCTTAATGGTCTGACTGTATGTGGCCTTTTTGCTTCAGTAGAGCTCCTTATTCTCTGGAAGATTAAATATACACCCAGGAGTTGGCAGAATCAGAGCCTAATATTGCAAAGGCAGTTATCTTTTGTTAAATATTTTAAGACACTCTTTTTACCATGGCCAAAAACGACGTGTGAGTGGGGTATGTGTGCTTGAGCAACTGCCACCATTTTAGTTGATGTTGTAGCGACCCTTCAGTTACCTATGCATTTTTTTATAATACCTAGTGATTCTGCAGGCAGGCAGCCATGTTCACTATGCCTTGTATGTCTGATGCCATATTTTAAATTAACCTGTTAAATACAGCTTAAAATATTTTTATTTTATTTATTCTATTTTTACTGAAATATCCTGCATTATTATGTTGATGTATTGTCTTTACTGGACATGCTCTTGTAACATTCTCCATTATGTATACTATAGGTTGCCTTAAAAAAGGCAGGCTTTGTAATTATTTGTAGTCACATTTTTATTGAAGTCTGTAGAAAAACCATGTAAAGCAAAGCTAATTTCTTAATTTTTCAATGCAAGTAGTAAGTTAGAGGTAAGTATCACATGTCAGTCATGTCATTAAATGCTCCCTTGCAGAAGCAAGGGGATGTATGTTCACAGTCAACGACTAAGAGATAAAAGCCTTTCTTTTGGAATCTGCAGTGCTGGCTGTAGGTTTTATTTAAGCCACTTACTATTTCATTTGAAGGGGAGCAAGGGGGTGTGGGAGGTATAGGGCTACAGAGGCCACCTACAGGGTGGTTAAACAGGAATAATAAAAATTGCATGGATGGGCACAGGATCCCTTCACAGTAAAATGAGATTTTAGCGATGTACTTTGTGTGCAGTCACCTGTACCTATTGAAACAACAAGCTCTCTCATGACAGGAAGAAAAGCTGTGGAGTATCTAATAGCTTACACCAGTTCTGTGTCACTAAGAGTTCCCCATCCCTTTTCCTTTTATCAAGCATTTAATAGATCATTTAACTAGGGATCTAAAAACATTAGCAAATTACCCATGGAAAATAACTTTCTTATTTCAACAGCTAAGATGGGCTCCACCTTTCAGCATTACCATTAACCCCATTACTCCTTTCTTGGGCAGGCTAATTAACACATGGCTAAAATGTGTGCTGTACAGTCAGCAAAAGCAGGTTTGGTTTATTTTAACAGCAATAAGAAAGAAGGAAACACACCCACTGTTTATTAGCAGGGCTCAGTTTTACGTAAAGTACCTGATTGACATTGAAAAGGGCAATTTTCCCTGCTGTTGACCACTTCTCCACATTTAAATGTAATCTGTTCTGAGAATAAATTTAGCTGCATAAAATGACTGTCTCAACTGTTACTGGTCCATGAAATTGGGAAATTATTTATTTTGTTCCAAATAGTGGTTGAGGGGATGACAAAATATTCTGGTTGTTTAGAGGCAATAGGAGTGTAATGGACAGTTTTGTATCTGGAAAGATGAATCAGTGGTTCCTAGTTGAAAATTACAAATATGTAACTGGATTCAAGACAGTTACACGAGATACAGCTGTACTGTAAAAAGTCATCTGAGTTGTTTAATTGGGGATGCAGGCTTCTACCTGCAAGCCATCTGAAGTCAGTCCCAAATGTGGCCACTGTGTGATGTGCACACAAAGCAAGCTGCTGACCTGCAGAATCAAAATCTGTATTACAAGCTCCTTGATATTCTTGGTAAGACATCAAGATCCTAACTGGTATGGCCTCAGTGGCATGTCAAAGGCACAAACCAGTGAAAGCAAGATGAGGCTGATTGTGGGACAACATGATAAAAAAGTAGCCCAGAAATCCTATCATCAGACAAATGTATTTTTTTTTTCACAAATAATTTTAATTACATTTAATAAACAAGTTATACAGATTTTTATTTTTTAGAAATAGAAATCTGAGTTTCTTTTAAGCATTTAACATCCATATTGAAAAAAAAAACCAAAACAAAACTTGGAAAAACAAACCTTGAAATCTCTAACTTTCTTTTCATCTAACATGTAGAATTTCTCCTCCTCCGAGATGGTTTTGAAATAAAATTAAGAGGTTTGGGATTTTTTTCAGTTCTGTGCATTGCAAGCACACAGATCTAGTTGTATCCTTACTTTTCATTCAGAAACCAGAATGGTCAGAGTTCATCCTTTTACTGGAACAGGTAAGGAGCACAGGTTACTCGCAGGGATATACAGCAGGTGAGTGATGCCTTTGAATAGGACAGCTGGCTCAGATTAACATTCTGGAAGAAATTTTCACTGATTCAGTGAGCAAGGATATTTATCTGATGAACAGCCAGCTGTCTACACTGCTGATGTATTATCATTCACATCCTTTCTTCTCGAGGTAGCGCTGATCTGCCTACTGGTGGTGAGGAAAAACAGATGTTAAAACATTTTCTCTGGATGGGTCTAAATCCAAAACTATGTCAACTAGGTTAAGATTCTGTACCATATTGTTGAACTACTGGCAACATAAAATGCTTGTGTAGAGGAAAATTTGTCTTCAGGGCCACAGCTACCTTTGCCTTTCTATATTGCTATGTTACTTTTGTTTCATTTCTACTACAGTAAAACCTAAATAAATACAACTCGAGGTTCCTCTTACTGTCATTGTTTGCCATTTTCCTTCTTTATACTGCCCATATTTAATACTAAGTCAGGTTCTTGGTAATTATGTGTGCTTCATTTTTATCCTCTGCTCAGACTAAGACAATTGCAGATATCTTACAGTTCTTTTATATTTGGCAGCAAGAGGGAGCAGGTTAGAAGTCCACAGCTGTTTCCAAAGACAGTCTACTCTGTTCAGTCATTATTCAGCTGAACAGAAGTAAAATTTATGAAAATAACTTCCTTTGACAGTAGCAGCTCTTTTCAGCTAAGAACTGCCTATGTTAAGAAAGTTCATGAAAAGCAGTTATGAGCCATGCCATAGTCTGACATATGATGACAATTCGGTATTTTTAGCATGAAACTATATAGTTTCCAGGTGAAGCACACCTGAGTAGAAACCAACAGAACAGGTACTGGAAAGCCTGTGCATGGGCTTTAGTGTACTTGGGCAGTTGCCTGTACAAAAGTTAACTTCTAGTTTTAAAATAGAGGTGAACTAACTGGCTTACTGTGCAAGGCTTACTTGCCATGTGTCACAGTCTAAATAGTAACTTACAAAAACTGTATCTAGCACATGTAAAGACAACCACTGAAAAAAATGCAGTCTCACAGTAAAAAAAAATCAGTTTGAAATATGAGTGTCCCTACAGATCTATGAAGGTCACGGGGGGAAAACCTGCATGTTTTAACTTGTCATTTTATAAAGCACAGCAAAAAGCTCTAGTTTTGACCTCACTCCCCATTGAACCATGTATCAGTCTTATGTAGCTGAGCTGCATTCACTTTAAAGTGTAATTGCCAATTTAAAATTACTGTATAACATGGATATTTCCATGCAAATATCCCATAATGTATATATTTTCCACAGCAAGATTATCCTGCAGAAAAATATACTGTAATCTAAGTGTAATTATTAATATTACATAGGAAAGTATTTCCTTCTGTGTAAAGGTAGGGACAAGCTTTGCAGACGCCTACAGCCATCTGCGAGGATGGCTGAGCACAGACTGTAGGAGTATCCTTACCACCCTTTGCTGCAGCCCAGCAATGAAAGCAACGACGCATTGATACCCTGGGTTTACTTCCTTGCAGACTTAGGTCTGGTGTTATCCCTGGAGGAAAAGCAATTTCCACAGTCTTCAATGAAAGCTTTCTACGTTCTGTGTGTGCCTTTCTAGCAAGTGTCTGCCTTTCATATGTCACTTTGCCCGCGGGTGACAAAGGAGGTGTGTGCTTCAGCACTTGAGGCAGAGCTTTGGCTGAAACAGGCTTGATCGCCTTCTTCAGCTGAACCGAGCCACTTGTTTGGTTCATGGTCTTTTGTTTTATGTCACCAACTGCTTTAGAGACTGAAACTTCAGCCTTCATCGTGGATACAACTTGATGGTACAGGAACTCTGCCGTCTTCAGCTCCGTGCCCCTACTGGTAACATTACGTCTGCGCTTTTTTGCTTTCCGTTGCTTTTTTGCTTTTTTCTCTGAGTTTTCTACAACAATGTCATCTAGCAGTTCTTCTGATGCAGCATGAGGCAAAGTGTCTTTAACAGACACATTCTCAGAAGTATCTTTCTGAAAAATTTCAAAGAAAGTAACAATAAGCCACAACACAGAGCTGCAAACTCAATACTTTAATGCCAGATTCCTCAGAACTTACTCCACAAGAAAAAAATGGCAGAATCCAGCAGGAAACCCCTTGTGATAAATTATAACCAAACTATTTTATTCAAGAAATGAAGGTGACTAATGCGTGTCTGAGCATTTGCTCTTCAGAGACTTTGCCCTCTGTGGCCTGAAGAGGGAAAGCTGAATTCTAGCCTTGGTACCACATCTCCCACATTGACTTGCTCTGTAACATGTCTGTAGTAACATGCATATACATACAGTGTGTATCAGAAACAGTTATTAAAATGCAGAAATATTATAAATAATGTTAAACATCAGTAATTTTCGTGATAATGAAAATCCCTTCTCATAATGCATAAGCAAGGAACTCTCAAACTGGATTAACTAGGAACCAGATCAATATCTATACAGGTAAAGAGAAGCAATGGGCAAGAAACTATTTACAACTAGCTAAGAACAAGTATTGTATAAACAGAGATTTCTATTTAAATTATAAGTACACATTTTCTGCCTTGCATGAAGTCTTCATTTTCATAATGACCTAAAAATTGGCAAAATATATAAGCAGTTGCTTCTGTGCATTAGAATTTTGACTAAAAATAACTCAAATCAACTACTTGGAACAAAACTGTTTCTCTGGAGGAAGAGAACATGGTGGACAGATGTACACAGCAGAACTACCTAAAACCTACTAGCTAAGAGAACCAGGTTAAAAAATAAAAAGATCAATAATAGATAACTTGAAAGGCTTTTAATGTGTGATTCTCTACTTCTAATAAAATCATCTAATTCCCCAAAAGACACAAGCCTCTTTCAAGCACTGTAATTGCAGTTTGACAGGAAGTGGTACAAATAACCAAGTAAGATCTCATATTTTCAATTAAATTCTAATGAAAACCCCCTCCCTTTCTTTTTTTGGTGAAAAAAGTCCTGCTTTTCTCAGACACGAGGAAAATGATGATCAGAGATGCAAACTAGCCTGTCAAGGGATCCCTTCCTCAGGATTCATGCCAAGACTTTTCCATTTACTCAGCAAAAGCCCCCCTGCCTTTCAAGGCCCATTTGCATATGCCTTAGTTTTGGAAGGAAACATTCACACCTATTTTATTAAAATTATAATGAAGTCTCAAATCCCTCGTGGTGACACTCTCTGCTTGGATACTGGTAAATCTGGGTGACACATACAGACGTAACAAACAACAATATATTATTTCTAGATATTCCTAGCACTGGTGTATATTAATAAACTGCTCTGATCATGAAAAACTGCAGAAGAAAAGGCATGTGTAGGAAGCATATGTTGTACTCATCATAAAATTCTCTAAGTGGCACACTCAAACTGCTCACCTATCTTTGTTCTTAAGACAACTAAAGAACAGCCAGGAATTAATTTTAAATGATCCATTTCATATACCCTTTTGTGGAAAATAGCAAGTCTTTTTCTGTTGAGTGTTTTTAAATGGTAATTTTCTTAGCTTACCTCTCTTTGCAGAACAGCCAGAAAACAGCCACTGGAAATTTCTGATGGCTCCATTTTGAAAAACAACTCAGTGGAAGTATTTGAATCGGAGCAAGTATTAAAAACAGGAGGAATAAGCCTGTAGAAAATAATAAAATAACCAGAAGATAATGTTTAAGGAGAGAAAAAAAGAAATAGAGATTTACTAAAAGTCATTTCCAAGTTGTGCCTTTCAGTGGCATTTATAGAGAGCCTATTCTCAAAAAAAAACCCTGCCATTTAAGAAAGTCTTGAGAATTAATCTTTTTAGAATTCATTGTATTTTTTCCAATAGTTAAGTATATTAACCACCAGATAATAAATATGCATGAATACAAATTAACAGCTATGTTCTTTCTTAGGTCTGTGATTACTGGGTTATCAAATTGTCCATGAAATTGGGGAATGCTCTGGAAACACCAAGCAGTACACAGAAACTGCAGAGGTGATGACTTTGACTTATTAAGTATATGCTCATAATAAATATCCACCTAAGCTAAAAACCTTAGGTTAGAAAAAACTGCCTATTTGTAGGACCTGAATGCTGTTCTTTTCAAATTTACAGTTTTGCATCAAACAAAAATACCAAAAAGGAAGAAAAAATGCACCAAAAGGAATGGAATGAAAGGCAGTAAAAAACTATCTTAAATGTTAATCTAATACAAGATTGATCAGTCTAGGTTAATAATTATGCTATGATTTAAAGTTATACTTAACTTTTCCATAGACAAAACTACTCAGTGCATACCTATATGGTTCTGCTTGTTTTCCTTCCACTTCAGATTTCAGTGCTTTTTTCACTACTAGTTCATTTTCTTCTGGGTAAACCGAGCAAGTGCAGTAAACAATAGCTTGGACTTTGTCAACTACAAAACAAACAAACAATTCCTACTTTTCTTCATACAGGTTTTGTAAGGACTGAAATTTTTAGCAATAAAGTATATTCTCCTGCATACATAAGTTTTCAATCTCTAGTGGTTTTTAATAATTAAAGTGTTCTTAAATATCTTGCAGATTTTAGCACAAATTCAGGGCTGCTCTCCAGTCTTTTTGCACAGCTACCAAAGAAACAAGAAAGAAACTCGCAGATGGAGTCATACTGCATTTACAACTTTTCCAAAACAAGAGTATGACTGAGCCAATTCTCCATATGATGTTAAAGATTATTGTATTAGTGACTGGTGAATACTAGGGCAGAGATACACCTTTAAACTTAGTATTATTTTTAATGGGGTTTGGTTACACACTTACCAGCAAGTAATAGAGTAATCTTCAAATTTTTAGCTATCTAAAAACTGCTGGCAGTACGATGGAATTTATAGTACGAAGTGTTCCCAGAAATCCAAGAGCTAGCACACTTACATTTCATTGCATGCATCAACTCATTCAGCTGCCTCTGAGCAAGATTGTTGAGTTTATCCTCAGATACACGTCCTTGGTAAACGTCTCTTAGCAATCCTGCATCTAAATGCAAAGAGTTGTAAATGTATTAATGCAACTTGTAGTAGTGTCTTAAAATTCAGCTCTTTGCAGAAAATGCTTTGGTAACAGACTTGATTATTACTGGTGCAGTGAGAAGGTAGGCTTTATGCATTACAATACCAAGGAATGCCTAAATGATTCTTCTTTACTCTCTTTACCTGTAATCACTACTGCCTCTTATTTGTTTCTATTTAATGAAAATTGTACAGTGAATAGGCTTATACAGTCAATAATGTATTCAAGGGAAAATTATACATACTTATTGGTATCTTGTAATACATTTTCCAACTACAGTCTTTTCACTTGCAAAGAAAGGCTATATACACTCTGCTCCCCAGAATAACTTTCCAACTTCATACTATTGACTTGAAATTGCCTTTACAAAATGCTCTTAATACTTCAGTGCCACCTAGATTTTTCTTGTTGAGAATCCCATGTTTGGCCAAATACATTCTTGCCTACTTCGTGTGGAAAAATCATCTTATAATTTTTTATTCTATTTTGTTTTTCCATGGTAGCCTGCATGTACGTTACACATACAGAATTATGCAAGTTGTTTCATATATATGTTTTATAGCTGTTAAAATAAAAAGCTAAAAGGAAGAGTATTTTATACAATCATACAATTTACTGAAACAGCTATGATGTCCAGCCCACAGTGCTTCAATACTATTCCTACCAAGAAGCATGAGCTAGCTACTGTATTAAAAGTTACCTCCGTGGTCATGTACAATAAAGTCTATTGGATTGCCAACACCCAGTCCAGAGCACTGTGGTAGCAACAAAATAACTTTTGCCTTTTTAAGTCTCCGGTTTCTTGGGTCAATCTCCATAAAGTCTTCATGTAACAACTGAACATCTGCAAAAAGGGAAAAACTCACAGTTCCACATACAAGCAAGCCAGCCTAATTTCAATGTGAGAAAGGTGAAGAGCCTGTGGTGTTAAACAGACTTCCACAGAGCTACAGCCTGCTAGACCCACAGAAAGTGCTCTGAAGTATGACCCACTGATTTCAAACAGATTGAAGGACTAGCTAGACCTCCACATCTTCTGCTGAAAAGACTCCTAATGGGGTTCCAGAGTCTTGTTGCATTCTGGTTTTTACTGTGTCCTCAGGGTAAACTGGACAAGTGCAGGGGCTTTGGATTAACACACTCAAACAGCTGAAAATCAAACTGAAATAACAGCCAAGACACCAAATAAGTGGATCCAAAAGTTCCCAGCTACACCAGCTGCTAAACAGCAACTACTTATATGGAAAAATTCACCCTGACGTTTCAGGAGCCTGCATCTACCATGACATGGTTAATCAACTTTTGATTAACTTGATTGTATCTAAAGAGCTGTCAGTTCACCTTGTGGCAAAAAAAAAATGAGTTGCTGTTGCCCTCCCCAACTCTTATCTCTGAATTCTGATTGAATTACACTATATTTATAGATAGCATAAACATCTGTATTACAATACACAGACCAATGGCTTTAACACCTACTTTCACATCCCATGTGAAGGAACAAGTTCATCAGTTCATCTGCTTTTGCTGATGATTTCACTCCACAAACAAATATATTGGATGTGCTGTGATTTGTCAGCACTGACATATGGGCAATGGTCAGATAGGAACCTACATGGGCCACAAGAATGTCATCATCTTCATTCAACAGCACCTGTGCAGAGTGTACAGCAAGGCTGCGAGACTTATCCTAGAAAATAATGACAATAATTGAGTATCACCAACTAATCTGGCTTCTATGAATGCCAAGCTTCTTTTCTGAATTTGGAAAGTATTTCATTGTTTTCTTGACATATATGAAAGCAGACAGGAGAAAATCTAATGATAGCCGCTAATACAGAATTAAATCAAGTACAAAAACCAAACATCTTACTAAGTCACTAAATTTAAATAATTTAATTCTTGATAACACATATGAAAGTTTTACATCAATAAGTAAAAAGAATCTATGTATCACACATGTGTGCATCATCTCCATAAGGAGGAACTCTTGGCAACAGCCCATTCCAGAAAAGACTTGGGCCTCAATATGCAGAATTCATCCTCAGAGGCAGCTGAACAGCAAAATGCAAAACTACTCACATAGCTCTTCATGGTAATTAATGTGAGAAATTAAGCCCTCGCAGATCAAAGACCAAGATTTTGCTGCCATTCAAATAACAAAGAGGCAGCTTTGAATGCAGAAAGCCCAGGGACCTCTCAACAGAAGTAAATGATCTCATACTACAGGTGATGAAGAGACAAAGGTCCATCAAATGTTATCCCCACCAAATTACTTCACAAGGCAAAGACTGAAGGCAACAAGTACCATGCTTTGCACCAAATCTGGCAAACACTGATGATAAAGGGCAAGGAGAAATAAAACAAGACGCTAAACTTTTGAGTTCACATCAGTGTCTACCTATGCACTTACAGCATTCAAGTACCCTCCCTCCCCAGCAGAGGGAGACGGGAGTTTCTCACTTTGAATATTAAGTAGTAATACTCAACATTTGTTCCCGTGATCTATGGGGCTGTCATGTATAGTTCTTTTCTGTAAGTCTTCTATTCAAAATATTCATACTGAAATTAAATATTTAGTATTTAATGATTTTGTGAGTTGGTTAATAATTTTTTTTAAATTCCAGAAAATGCTAAGTATCAAGTGAAAATGTCCTTTGAAATGTTTCTGCTAAGCACTCAAGAATCATCAGGCACTTCAGGTAATTTGTGGTTGTGTGTTGCACAGTTATTCCAAACCATTGCTCTAAAACAGGAACGTCTGTCTCGTCTTGCCTGGATAGGCTAACAGTGGCAAGTCAGGAAAAATACCAAGGATATTTTATGAAGATTTAGGAACCACTCTGCACATAATACTAAGAACTGTCCTCATTCCACTGCAAATATGCAGCTGAAGAGATATTACAGTATTAGCGATACCATTATCTACTAAATGGGGGTAATGCATATAGGGATCTGTAGAAACTTTCCTCACATTTTCAAAACTGAGCCTGCCTCTTTGAACTGTTTTGATATTTATTTCAACTGTTTTAAGATGAAATTTAAAACATTCTACTAACTGTAGCTACCAATTATAGGCCTTAACATCTGCATGCTAAATTTAGTAAGTTAAACAGTTTCTAACCTTCTAATGATTAAAAATGTCCAAAACCTTGTGAGAGTTTGTAGCTTCCTGACCGATTTAACAGAATAGTCACTCAGTACATGACCTCATTCTAATGCAAAGCATTATTGTAGTTTTCAGTTAAGATTATTCAACTCACCTGCAGTAAGAGTTTGCAATCTGCAAAAAGATCTAAATTAAACAGTTCTTCTTTAAGAGAGGAAGGAAAAAACAATACATCCTGGCAATATTGGTCCAGACAGTATGTGTAATGGTCCAAGTCTGACACAGATTCAACTCCTGTGAATCCCTTCTTCTCCAATTCCCTGAAGACATCTTCAAGGCTGTTAACATACAACTCCGGCCATTAAATATACAAGAGTTACTTAAACAATAAAGTTCACATTGATTATATGGATTTTGTGTTTGTTTTTTTTTTAGTGTGTTTGTGTCTGTGCTTGTGCATATATAGATACATATTTTAAAAATAAATATGCAATATAGTCTACTGCTGAAATCTGAAATCTGCTACCTGTATTTTAGGCATATAAGTTCTCGTTTGAAATAATTAAGTTAATACGTCTGATTAAATAGATTAAGAAAGAGGTATGAGTCTCTAGAGGATGATTCAAAGCATCAAAACAACCATATGCTCAGGAGACACTGTAGCAAATTTACTACTGGAACAGTTTAGTTCTTTCAATTGCTTTCAATTTAGCCCAGCTCTCCAATGAATTTAATGGCTTATATCTGAAACAGTCTTTGTGTAAATGTAATAAAGGCATAAATGCCTACAATTCAAATATCATAAAGATTTAAAGGTGTATACACTAAGGATTGTTTGGTGAAATGCAGTTTCAGACAGTGCCATAAGCTTATATGGTACACTAACCATAGGGTCAATGCAGCAGCTTTTAGCTCACGTCACAACCAGAATAAGACACCTTCTCTAACCTGAAAAGCCAATAACCTTAGCACAGTACATTGGTCCAACAAAAGAATATGAAAACAAAATTCTTGAATAATTATAAAATGTATTACCTAACAAAATAGATAACAAGATGACCTGTTATGGTTCATATGTCAGCACAGAACTAGGAATACCAGTGTGACATATATAGTAGCCCACCAAATACAAGGATTTCAGAAAGTGTATTTTTATTTCAAGTTTATACTATCCTTACAGAATAAACACTAGTATAAAGTATTGTATTGTATCTGGCTTAACACTCTTTGCTGACGTTATGGCTTAGATTAATACACCTACTTTTAATAAAGTTTTCTCTTTCTCTGTTTTTCAACATGGATTTTACTCACCCATATCATTTTTTCTTACTTTATTTCCTCATTTATTTAGTGAAAGACAAACACAAACAACAGAGTAGTAAGAAAAACTGTCTCATAACTTTTTTACAATGTATTAACACCATTACTATTAATAATATAACCTGGAAATTCTGAAACAGGTGTGTAGCAAACTATATCACTTCATATGTAAAAACATCAACATTAGGTGATACTTTAAAGACCCTACCTGATTTTAAATGTGTTTATCCAAGCACATAAAGGTAATGCAGAGGCCCTTTGTTCCCGCTTCCGTACGGTTTCTGGTAGAGAGGATTCAATTGAAAGAGCACCGTGTTTGATGCGGTATCTTGCTAGTGCAGCTGCCAACTTGGTCTTAAAACTACAAAAACATAATGACAAGCTTAGTGAGTTTTGTAAGTGATTACACTAGCTATTCATGTGCAATATTTCTATTACAATACCATCTTGCTCAGAAAGCAGAACCAAAACTGAAGCCTCATTTTGCAAGCTTCTACAGAACATACAGTTATAGAACATTTTCTATCCCAGACAATGGGAGATGCAAGGTAGGAGCACATGCTAAGCCTGTTTTACCTAAAGGCACACAGGACAGGTGCCTCTCAAATATGTCAATTCTTTCAGCTAAAAACAAAGCAGATATGCTTATGAACTGCAATTTTTTTAATACAATAATCAGATTTTTTTTGTACATTTGAAGATAAAAACGTGTATGGACAGAATGAGTGTTTTATGAAAGCTGACCTCTGAATGTGTACAGAAAGAACACAAGTATGATGGCAACCAGGAGTCAGTTTTATTATTACATGAAAATGTTAAATACTCCCAGTATTTAAACTTTAAATAAACTTCATGCATATTCTTGATATGTGATAATTTAAAGCAAATGAAAACTTGCTAGTGATCTATTTTAATGTCAAGGTATATTGCTTACTGCCCTCCAGGAATACCCTGCACTTCTGATATTCATCAACTTTTTGGGCTATTCTAAATTCAGCAGCAACACAATTTTGTCCAACAAACGTCTGTCAAGATCATTAACAGACCAACAAAAGAAATACCTGAATATTACTTAAAACATTTATATATCCTCTTTCTTTGTTAAATATTAATTCTTGTAAGTAATTAGAACAAAGTTCCGTAATAGAAGTATTGCCAAATAAATGGGTGTTACTCCATTCCATGACCTCTTGACTCTGTTATAGTCATATTTATTAATGTTTACTGAGTATTTCTTTGCTAACATTTATGAAAAATGTTTCAACAACTCCAAAATAAGATGACACTGTTTTCTAGTAAAATAATCCACAATATAAAGATGGTTTATTAGCTGTATTTTCCTTAATTATAGGAATATGAAAGTTTCCCTTCAAACTAGGTTCTCATTTAAAATAAAAACAAAGCTCACCAAATTTGAAGCTGCAAGGCATCTGTAATATTGACAATTATTTTAAAAGACACTGGTTATACAAATCTCTATTTCTGCTAAGACATCAACAAAATAGTTCTTGGCATGTATACCTGTCAAAATAATGCTCTACTTTCTTAACTTCTTCTACAGGTTCTTCTTTATCCAAAATCTCTCGTGCTTGAAATTTTCGGTCTTGTAGGTCATAAAGCATCACAACCAGCAGGCTGGTTAATTCATCTGGCTGCAACAGAGAAGCAACTGGATAGAGAAAGTGACACACAGGAAGCCTTACTCCTTCAAAAAAGATCCGTAGCAAACAGCAGTCTCCCACGAGAAAGGCATTAAAAACTCCAATGAAACCCTTATTTGTGAGAACACGAAAGTAATTCCTCATGGAGAGTCAGTAAAACACTGAATAATTTTTTAAAAACTCAAAATACACAACTTAAATGTTGTTTAGCTTATCAAAATTTAAAACATTCTCCTTACATGACAATAAGAAGTTCTATCTTAACAACTTATAATGTTATCAAAGTTTATATTTTGAAATTATTTTTTCCTCATAAAGTAGTTTCTTGAACAGCTAAGCCAACAAAAACTTCTTGTCTTTCAATTTGTCTCTTGTGGTATTCTTCAGTATTGTAACAACCAATAAGCTCAGTTATCATAACTATTCTGCAGTTGCAACATATATAAAATCTCCTTCCTATGTCTAAATGTTTAAAACAGTTTAAAACTCCTTCTAAAGGACAGTAATTAACAGCACTTCAGTTACTCTTGTCTACCTGTTTTCATGGAATTACAACAGTTCTTACATCTTAAAAAATTCTAACCTTCTCACAAATACGACCACAAGCAGCTAGAAAACTTATTAGGGAAATACCACCAAATACAAAATGTTACCATGTGAGTCTTACTTCCTTACAAAAACAAGAAAAAAATCAAGTGTGATAGATTGTTTGTCTGCTCACATCCATCTCCACAAATGACATCAGTTCAGATGCATCTTGTAATTTTCAAAGGCATAAAAGACTAAATTGGAAGGAATAGCCAGCTCTAGATTTTATTTTCATGTTAAAGCAGGAAAGTATGTTGAGAGAGTAAAATGGATCAATTTTTCCAGTACAGGTGCAATACTTGTGTGCAATACAGTGCACCTAGGAAATGAAATGGGTTCAATACATTCTTTTATCTGATGGGGTTTAGTCCATGCTTTCCAACTCCCAGAGACAGGAAAGGAGCATGACTTTTTTTCCCCACTCACAGGCTGACACAGCTGGGAAAGAAAATTCATGGAACACATCACTGAGCAAGTTTCACACTGCAGTAAGTGCTATAGTTCACTTTTCTACCTTCTTTCTTCGAAAGTGTTGATTCCTAGCAGTAAGGTGTACCAGGAATTTCAAAAACAACATTATCTAGCATCCTGGAGACTGGTGCTTTAGACAACTAATAAGAAAGGACAGTAACATTTCAGTCTCAGGCTACCATATAGTTCAAAGCAACACATGATTTTTGTAAGGATGTTGCAGAATCCTCTGACAATATTCTAATTGCATCAACTCAGAAAATACAAAATCTATTTCCTCACTAAAATGTCACTTACTATGAAGTAGCATGGGTAAACACCACTATCTAACAATACTTCCTCAAGAAGATCTTGATCTGCAAAAAAGAAGAAAATATTGGCAATTTACACTATGAAATCTACAAGATTCTATGGAGAAAAAAACAACAACTTATAAATTGCTAAAAAATAAACCAAAAGTTTAACCATAATGAAAATTATGGTCAAACACAATTGCAAATTAACAAATCTATATAACTTCTTTACAGCAAAAAGTATAGAGTTTAAATGTTTGATTTTTACAAAATGCTACCACTTAGATATATTTACATATCTGAGGGATATGAGTGGTCTAGTAGTAACCTGCAGTTTAATAAAACTACCCAGATCTCTGCAGGGGGATCAGGCAGAAACTGAAGACTTTGTTTTTACACACATTCTCTGCTATATAATTTCTCTTGGCAATTTTTGGAAAGGTCTTGTACTTACATTTTAGAGCACTGAAAGCCAGTTCATAGGATACACGCTGGGAATAGTCATCTTTGAAAGTCAGTGTGGGAGGCAATGAGTCATCCCCATACCGCACCAACATTTTATCCTTAGGCTTTTCAGTACGAATGCCTTGGAAAATCTTAGCTGCATTCATGTATACGGCGTCGTGATAGCCATTCCTCCCAATCACAGTCATTGTTCTCTTTTCAACAGGTCCTTTTTCATCTGAAATCTTTTCACTAGAGTCTGAAGTATCATTTGTAACATCCTCACGTAAAGACACCATGTTACTTTTAGAACCTGGCTTTTCTCCTGTTGCTGATTGTGTAACTGCAAGTGACAATCCTGCCTCTGAAAAAAAAAATATTTGTATCAAATTACAATATTTTCTTTCACTGGAATAAACTTTTCCCTTCATTTTCAGGTTTTCAATAGAATTTATTTCCTAGGCTCTAGTCCCATTTATACACATATCATCTATACTTACCATAGAATGTCTTGGGTTGGAAGGGACATCTAAAGGTCATCTACTCCAACCCCCCTACAATAAGCAGGGACATCTCACACTAGAACAGATTGCTCAGAGCCCCATCAAGCCTGACCTTGAATGTCTCCAGGGATGGGGCCTCCACCACCTCTCTAGGCAACCCGTTCCAGTGATCCATCACCCCCATATTAAAGAACTTTTTCCTAATGTCCAACCTGAATCTACCCTTTTCTAGCTTAACACCATTACCCCTTGTCCTATTGTTACATGCTCTTATGAACAGGTCTTCTTCAGCCTTCTTATAGGCCCCTTTCAGGTACAGGAAGGTCACTGTAAGGTGCCCCCAGTGTCTTTTCTTCTTCAGGCTGAACAGCCCCAACTCCCTCAGCCTGTCGTCATAAGAGAGGTGCTCTAGCCCTCTGATCATTTTTGTGGCCCTGCTCTGGACACACTCCAACAGGTCCACATCCTTCTTGTGTTGAGGGGCTCCAGAGCTGGACACAGTACTCCAGGTGAGGTCTCACCAGGGCAGAGTAGAGGGGCAGAATCACCTCTCTCGATCTGCTGGCCACACTTCTTTTGATGCAGCCCAGGATGGGGCTGGCCTTCTGGGCTGCAACTGCACATTGGTGGATCATGTCCAGCTTTTGATCCACTAGTACTCCCCAGTCTTTTTGCCACAGGGTTGCATTCTAGCATGTCTTCCAGCCTGTACTGATATCTGTGGTTGCCCTGGCCCAGGTGCAGGACACTGCACTTGGCCTTGTTGAACCTCATGAGGTTCACTTATTGGCCCTCATAGGCCCACTCCTCCAGCTTGTCCAGGTCCCTCTGGATGGCATCCTTTCCCTCTGATGTAGTGACACCACCCTGCTTGGTGTCATCTGCAAACTTGCTGAGGGTGCTCTCAATGCCACTGTCAATATCGTTAATGAAATTATGAAATAACACTGGTCCCAGTACAGACACCTGAGGGACACCACTTGTCACCATTTTCAATATGGACATCAAGCCATTGACCACTAACCTCTAGATGTGACCATCCAGCCAATTCCTTATCCACTGAACAGTCCACTCAACAAACCCGTATCTCTCTCACTTAGAGAGGGATGTTGTGCGGGACCGTGTCAAATGCCTTGCAGAAGTCCAGATAGGTGACATCCATAGGTCTTCCCTTATCCACTGATGCAGTCGCTTCACTGTAGAAAGCCACTAGGTAGGTCAGGCAGGATTTGCCCCTAGTAAAGCCATGCTGGCTGTCCTGAATCACCTCCCTGTTCTCCATGTGCCTTAGCATGTCTTCCAGAAGGATCGGTTCTATGATCTTCCCAGGCATAGAGGTGAGGCTGACAGGTCGGTAGTTCCCAGGTTCCTTTCTACCCTTTTTAAAAATGGGCATGGTGTTTCCTCTCCTCCAGTCACCAGGGACTTCACCTGACTGCCAAGACTTTTCAAATACCATGGAGAGTGGCTTGGCTACTACATGAGCCAATTCCTTCAGGACTCTGGGATGCATATCAGGTCCCATGGATTTGTGTATGTTCAGGTTCCTCAGTTACAATCTTTGTCTTTGCTTATGGTGAGAGGGACTTTGTCTCCCTGCTCTCCGTCTTGTGGACCATCAACTTGAGAGCCTTGAGGAGAAGGGTTGCCAGTGAAGACTGAGGCAAAAAATTGTTGAGAATCTCATCCTTCTCCTTGTCTGTTGTTACTAGTTCACCACTGTTGCTCATCGGGGGGATATATGCTTACTTTAACCTTCCTTTTCGGGTTTACATACCTGTAGAAGCCATTCTTGTTTTCCCTTACATCCCTTTCCAAGTTCAGCTCCACCTGCACCTCGGCCTTCCTGACCTCATCCCTTCTGTCATGGTTTGGGCCTAACCTGACAACAAAGGAACAGCTGCATGGCCACTCACTCAACTCCCCCCACCTCACACACACACTCTGGGATAAGGAGGACAAAGCTCGTGGGTGTAGACAAAGGACAAGGAAGATTCTTCACTGATTAGGGTCCCGGGCAAAACAGACTCAACTTGGAGAAAAAAAAATAATTTAATTTCACGCTATTCAAACACACTCAGGACACAGACTATACACTGAGATTCGTTTCTGTGTCTATTAAAAAGCATTTTTATTGCAAACAGAATAGTATCACTCACTAGGAATTCTCCTTTAATAAAAAGGCACAACAAAAATTTCAAAGCAGCCATCATCTCTTCTAAAGAACCATCTGAGGTGCAGTGAATTCCACATGCCTGTCCACAAAGCTGCATATCTGTTCCTAAAAAATGGATACTAGAGATCACCTAAGAATTAATATATTTAATATATTACCTAAATAGCTCAACCTTAAAAGCAGAAAATCCATTCTGACAGTCTCCAAAGATATCATCCAACTCTCCATAAGTGAGTTTCTTAAATTTTCTACACATCTTACATAAACAATAAAATAAAAATTACTTTCCCCAGAAGCAGAAAGGGGCTTCAAGAAAAATAAAAAGCCCCAGCGCTGGTTGCATAAAAAAATATTTACTTAAATTCCACTTAAAATCTACTTAATGTATAGCCATACAGGGCTTGGATTTATCCTGTTTGCTCTGGTTGCTGTAACATCCATTTGGGACAATGCTTGGAGGCCCAGAAGTCAGGTTAAATGTTCAGAGGAGGGTTAATTAAGCCAAGACAAATTTAGTCACAGAGGAAAGATTAGAAAAAAAACAATCCAACACTAAACTAGTTTTTGTGTCTGGAGAAGAATACAAGAGAATTCTGAGGAATTTAACAGCTGTAGCACAGAAAGAACAGCATGGATCTGATACTGACAAATATATCCAGATATCTTAACAGTACAGAATAGCAGAATTTGTTCCTTTTGCCAGTCTAAAATTCAAGGGGTAGTGATATCCTGACCAAACAGAAAGCATCTTCTCTTTTACTACATAATTGAGCTCAGTACCACCATTTGCATGTTTTTTCCCAACACTCCCCCACATTCCTCAGGATAAATTACATGCCTCTTCTACCTGGATCAGACACACTTGCTCAGCAACCTTTTTCCTCTCCCCTTTCCTGCCTCCAGCACACAAAACACAGTGGGAAAGGAGGATGGCAGCACACAGGATTGGAAGGGAGGAACACAAGCTTCTACCTCTCCAGCAGGCAGCCATCAAACACTGAAATTCTTCCTAATATCCAACCTAAACCTCTCCTGGCATACACTAGCAGCAAGTCCTTGATAGCCATATACGGTAGCGTTTGTCGTGCTAATTGTATGGGCACACACGGCCACACCTTGGTTGCCACATCAGCTGCGACTGCTGCACCAGAGCTGCACGGCTCGCAAAGCTGCTGCCGGCCCCGCTCTCAGGTAACCGGGACGGCGGGATCAGCGAAGCCGGGAACTCAGCCCCGAGAGCCTCCCGCCCTGCCTCAGCTATAAGGAGCAGCCCGCACCAGCTCCCGGCACGCAGCCGCGCCGAATTCGCACAGAAATAAATAAACACAAACATACGAGGGGTCTCTGGAACACCTTGAGAAGAACCAGCCCCTCCCAAGCCACGCAGGTGCGGACCCG
>NW_009970716.1:3022849-3040324 GCF_000747805.2 Chaetura pelagica
GCTTGTTTGTTCGGGGGGGTTGAGGGTGTTTAAAATGCTGGGTTTTTAAAAAGAAGAATATTCCCCGAGCAGCATTAATTCTTGAAAACACAATAAAAGAGCCAAGTAGCACCTTTGCACCCCTGTGGGATATAGGTATTAGAAGAAATAAGCACATTAACAGAAGGGCAGTTTAGTTTCCCAGTGCCAGGCCAGCGCTGGATCCGGCTGTTCTGCGGTTCCCAGGGCAGGGACATGAAGTGAGAGGCCTTGGAACAAGAATCGAGCCTCTGCAAACTGCAAACGTGGAAAGCTGCTGTTCTGAAGTGTGTTCCGTCAGTAACTTAATTTTACACTTGATATATCGAGTGCAGTATTAGTGGATTGCATGTCCCTGCCATGGATACGTGTCAGTCCTGTTGCTGTTTGCCTGGGTTAGGATACACATCAGCACCACCATCGCGTCTCCTTTTTGTCCGTGACACTTTTAGCTACTGCCCTCTCACCAAAATCCCCTTTAAAACTCCTTCATATCTTAAATTATGCTTTTTAGCCTGGATACTTTCAGCTGATTCATAGAATGGGTGAAAAAGGAAATACTGTTCAGTTTCTTCTGGGTCCTTTCTTCATGGGGCTTAATTTGTCCTGAAAGCTGAGTGATCACGTTAGGATTTATTCAGTGGGAGCTGCCAGTTTGCAGGCTCAGCCCCCTAAGTGGTGCATGAATGAACTGTTGACAGAGTTAAAGTACAACATTAAGAATCAGATTTAAAAAGGTTGACTCTCATTTCCTTCCTGCACTAGTTGTACTGCTGGAGTGTGTTTATTAGGCTAAATCATGTCAGATTTGTGATATGAATTTGTTTCGTTCAAGCTGAGTATTAGGAAGCCATTAGGCGTTTTTATGCAAGCTGGTGCTTTAAATTATATGTGGTACTACTCAAGGACTGAATATGGTAAAACCTGAACTTGTTGGCTCGAAGATGGCACAGTGTGATGACTTGATTCTATGATGGGAACGAGGTCTTGCTCATGAGACAACTTCCAGCTCAGAGTCCACCTGCCCATATTTAAAGCCAGGTCTCTTTTTTCTTGTTTGAGTAATTTATCTGCACTAGTTTTCTTCTGTCATTTTATTGAATACTCACTCAGCCTCACAAGGTCTCTATGACCTCATTTCCAACACCTCAACCTCATCCTCACAACTAGGAATACGTTCATATATCAGCAAAATATCACATCTCATTGCTCCCCTCCCTCTCCGGGTTGTTGCTGGACACAAAAAAAATCCCAGTATGAATTACTACAGTACTCCACTAAGGACTTCCATTCACACCTTCCCTTCCTATCTTTTCATCCATGCAAGGACATTCTTTCTTATCCCTCTTATTTTGAAACTTCAATCCAAGTGTAATAAATTATGCAAAAGGAAAATGACCAAGATCTGCCAAACTCATCATGCCACAAACATCTTAGCTGGTGATATTGTCACTGCCAATTTCTGAAATGCTGAATTTCTCAAAGAAATCTAGCAGCATTGCTTTGCTTTTCAAATCATTTAACAAGTACCATTTAAATTTAAAGTCTTTAGGGAGACAAAGTGGAAAAAAACATGGGAGATCTTACCTTAAATTCCTTTTTTTTCTTTTATGTCATACCTTCTTGTTATACTTAGCATAAATTCCTGAAATTTTCATTGGTATCCTGGTTAGGGTCAGCTCTCCTACCTCAGAAGTCGAAGATTTAAACCCTACAACAGAGAGTCTTTTGTTAGAGTTAGAAGCTAATCTGAATTCAGTATAACTTCAACCTTAGATACCATTTCACCATACACAAACTACTTCCTGCACTCAGATGTCTGAGGAAATAAATGTGATCAAATAAATCTTCCTGCTTTGCAGTTCTAGACTACTTGCAAATCCTGCCAAAAAATAAGGAGTTCATTTAAAAAAAAAAAAAAAAAGTTTTGGCATTTAATTTTTCTGTATTTTTAAAAAATTAGTTTTAAAACTAATGGCCAAATGAGTCCAAAAATTGCTAATAGTTTCACAATCATCAACTGTTGGCTGGAAATGTTGCCCAGATACAGTCTTTCCTCAATAACTGCTTTTATGTACATTTTCTCTTATAACAATTACAGGAAATCTTGGATTATGCTTTATAGTAAGGACAAAACATATCCATACATAATAACTTTGAGATGTTCTTAAAATAAATTTAGATACATTTATAATATTATTCCTTGAAATTAAGAACAGGAGAACAATTATCAGTACAAATATTTCCCAGTGTAATCTAATTACAGCTCAAATGTAAGGATTTAACATAAAAGCCACCTCAGTTCCCAGTGTTTATGAAGAAAAAACAGAAGTACTGCATATATTGCATAGGAACCGTTTGTGCAAGACAAAGCTGATTTATGTATGTACTAATAAAATTGCAAAGATGTCTGCCAGGAAGATAAAGGAGATACAGTACAGGGAAGTAAAGCAGAGTCAGGTAATTTGACACAAAAAAGCAGTTTTCATGCGGTTTGGCGAAGTGCAAGATAGAACATTCTTTCACCTGTCAGGGACAACATGTTCAGGTTTTAGTGACATAAACAACTACTTTAATTTTCATCCTGTACAAAGGTAAGCACATCTATACAGAATGGAAAGCCCTGAAGCTATAAATGCATAATGAACCCAAGCTCAAAAGATTTGTTTATGTCACTACAGTTGCAAATAAAATTATAATCTGCCTTGTTAGTACATTTGTTGTGGAATGTGTCTGAGGTGGTACAGAACATTTTCTGCCTGTTTTCCTCCTTTCTCCTGTAACATAGCTTCAGAGGCAATCTGAATGTCTAGGACAACTTGAGCAGATACAAAGGAGCGAGAGTCTGGGCTTCTCCAGCACCCCTGCATAGGTAACACTAGAAATTAGGACAGATTTCAGCTCCAGGAGCTCCAGCAGACTTCCCTCTCACCATCTTCATCCGCTGAACTGAATGTAAACACTGCTACTGAATTCCGTGACACAGGACTCTGTGCCCCATGCCTCTGCTCAGGTTGTAGCTGCCAGTGGAGTCAGCATGGAGATTCTTAGTTCATTATGTCTATTGCTCCAAATAATTTTATTCTATTCACAAGGAAATCGTAAGTATCCAGTTGCACGGAAGGACTGGTGCTGTGGGTTGTGCACGTTCCCTTCCCCAGTCTGGCTTTCCCCTCTTGCTGATATTCCTCTGACTATGATGGCAAAGTTTTAGTTGCAGGGACCACAAATCTGGCGTGATAGTTCTACCTTATATCAAAATTCACTGCTGTCCTTGTCTCTCCTCAGGTCTTGCCTCTTCTGCAAGAGTCACATGTCAAGGTTGAGGCAAACCTACACAAGACGTTAAGATACCTGTGTATCTAAGCCAAGTGGACACTCATGCTGCTACTGTCCACAACCACTCCTTCTACTGTGTTTAGTTTTATTGACAGCACAATTAATGATATGCCCAAGAATCCTCCTGAGCTTGGTTAAATTTTCTTCCATTTTCTGGAGGGGAATTCCAGTTTTCAGATTCCCTCTATGTCCAACTGAGGCCCCAGCAACTTACTTAGAAAACTAAGAGGACCTGTCTGCCTGATGTTGGGGAGATGCAGCGCTGTGCACTCTGCTAGTCTTGCCAGGGACCTGCTGTCATCTAACAGCACAGTTTTCAAGTATTCCAGCCAAGGCTGTTTTCATGTATCTCTTAAAAGTTTGTAGTGTGTGTTAGGCAGCGTTATAAAAAAACCAAAACAAAACAACCTGTAATGCTTAAAAAGACTCGTGTGTCTTTTCATGCTTCCAGGCACACGTTGTAAGAAATCCTATTACAATCTGGTAGATTTTACAGGATCAGGCAGTTGACTATAAGGTGGAAAATTAGCATATTTTTAGTGATTTTCCTGCTTTCTTTGCCTACTGGAAATTGTTCATCTAAAAGCTAAGTCTTTATTGAATAGAAACATGTTGACTTTGCTATTTAGGATACACCTATTTGTTACATGACATTAAAAGCATTCATCATGGTTCCTGTACATATTTTTCTCTGCTGATGAAGCTGCGTCCTGTTTCAGGAATCTCTGGCACTACTCTGCAGATAAGAATGTTGTAGAGAAAGCCATGAGTCTAACTCTCCTTGGAATGCTGCCAAGCATTTTAAGTCTCAAAATTAGCTTAACTCAGTCCTATTCACAAGATCAGTCAGTTCCCTCTCAAACATATTTTACATGAAACAAACTTGTGAAAAGTGTTTCTTAAGCAATACCATTTCAATGCAGCTATTGTGGCAGTGCATATGCATCATCAAATCATTGGCTGAGAATGAGGTTGCTTGATCTATTATGCAGATGTAGGAATAAGAAACACACTGTGCTCCTATTTATTGTTTTTTACCATTTGCAGCTCACTTGGTAAGTGCACGTATATTAAATTGCCCATTTTTCCCTTCTGAATACATTGTCACAATTTTCTAGCAATACTAACAAAATAGTCTGTTAATAACATGAATTGACAAGTTTTTTAGTATGACCATTGTGTTTTCACCAATACCTAACAAACAAAGATAATGAAAAGGCACATTCTTTGCCCTGACAAGTCACAATAGCATTTCATGTTCTTGAATAAACAGAAATGAAACAGCTTTCTCAACCAGAGATAAAATAATTTAATTCACTCAACATGCAGAGGCAATGTAAGAACATTCATCAAAGCTAGGAGGATAAAGAGGAGGCATAGTGTTTTTGGTGAAGTTAAATGTTGCCCAGGACATAACCTGAAATTAGAAGAAGGTTTTTACTGGGTGCCTTGTGGCACATCTCAGATGAGTGGGTTTTTTTCAGAGTTATTGTCTGTAAATCAGGTAACCTGCATACTTGGCTTTTTGTTGCATAATAGGACAGATAGTGCTGAGTCTTGGAGCCTGTCCTCACAGTGCCTTTCCTTTCCTCTCTTTGTATTCCTCACTGTAAGCCCAGTTTCAAGGAGTGAAGAACAGCAATGACCTAATATAAAGCCTGGCACTTCCCCAGCCTACATCCTGCAGTCTTTTAAGTACTCTATAAAATGGGGTAGGCTTTAGAAAACACAGCCTTCCGACTGATTTCATGCATCTAATAATAACCTCTTATGAAAGGAACAGTTCATGTGCCTCAGATAAGCAATCATGCTGTCAAAGTAGACAGACATACAAGCTACAAGCTCAGAGAACATGTTTTAAAAGCTGCTGATAGGCTTTGGTTCTTTTCCATGCAGGCCAAAGGCATCCATTCCATGTTGGGAGGGCCAGCATGGAGTGAAGAAGCCAATTTTCTTCCCTGTGATTTTAGCGTAAAAGGATATATGTAGTTCTCACTGTTCTCATTGAGGACTGACCTGACTATATCTTGCACTTGTCTTCATGGCTTATATGCTTTTTTGCATTACTCCGTGGATATTGATGTTAAGGTTGCATTTTCTGAGCAGTTAAATTTGTTAGCATTCATAGCTAGAGCTGTTGAATGCCATTGCACACTACAGTGATCATATTTGCTCTCTGAGCAAAACTTCCCTGAACAGAAATAGCAATGTGCTTACCTGTCCTAAATCAAAGCAGCCATCAAGCTTCCATTTAATATTTCACTGCTGCTTCATCTGTATGCTGGTCTGGTTCAAGCCAAAGACACTCTGTATATTAGCATTTCACAACGTAGTAATCAGACTCAAAGATTATGGCTTCCCATTGAGACTGTTGAATTAGATGTGATGTTTTTCATAGGATTAAACACAGTTCTGTTCAAAATACTACAAGGAAATAAACAGGAAAATGCTAAGAAAAGAATGAGAAAGTAAAAGCTTGAGAGCATTTTCCCATTTATCACCCATCTCCAGTTTCCAAAGGTTTACATCTATACAGTTTTTGGGAAGCCTCCGTTCTAGCAAAGGCTATTGTAACATTAACTTGTAAAATTATATAGAAGGTTGTTGCTGCTCTATTATTGCAGTTGTTAAAAACTTCAGTGATAGTATTAATCATAGTAGAATTGCTTCTGGGTCCTGAGTTTTCATTTTGTTATATAGATGTGTGAAACACCAATTGTTTGTTATTGATCTATTTATTGGCAATTTGGAGGTTTTATTCTTCCTAACAGCAATTTTATATGTGCCTCTGAATTTCCCCTGGTCTGTAGAAGTGTCAATGAAAGGAAAATAAAGGGATGCAAGTCTAAGCACCTCTCTTGTTTTTCTGAAACAAGATCTTAAATAAGCTTATATTTAAATTAAGAAAGAGTCCTCCATTATTTAATCTTTCCTTTCTAATTCATTAAATCCCTCTCTTGTTCATCCATATCAACTCTCCTTGGTTTCAGCCATGTATTACTATCATAACAAGACCTGGAAAGGCAAAATGCTACGTTAGAATTAAACATCCTTTTTGCATGGAATTGTGTTATTTCTTAATTTACTCATTCAGGTGACTGGCAGTTAGGAAAGGTTGCTAGAAAAAATGAAAAGCATTTTACTTTTGGTGAGGACATTCACCCAGCAGTTTCATGCCACTAAGTTAGTGTTATTTTTACTTGAGGTATAACAGTGAAACTGAGAAATAATTGCAATTTTTTTAAATTTCAGTGATATTCCAATGTGGAACCTTGTCTTCAGAACAGTCATCAGGTTACTCTTAAGAAACCTTCCAGATTTAGTCTTTCAAGTTCGCAGTATGAAATCTAACCACACATTCAGAATTTTCAGCAAACATTTTGTTTTTCTTTTACAAATTTCAGCTCCAGTACTTGGCTGCTTCTGCTTGCTGATAACCCCTGATGATGTGAAAGCTCCCAGGATATGTGGAAAGGACAGCTGTGGGACAGGGCACTACTTTCCTTATCTCAAGGATTTATAGTGGTGAGTTATGTTATACTTTCATTACAAACAAGAGAACGGTTAATAGTAGTTAAAACCTGGTCTGACTCTGGTGCTGAATTTCCTGTGTTTTCAGTACTTCCTGACTGTGTTCAGACTCTTAAACTTACCTTGCAGAACTCAGGTCACAGTTGCATCCTGGTACCTGAATTCAAGTACTTATAAATGGAAATATACCTCCTGTTATCTCCTAGCATGAGAAGAAATCACAATGGAAAAAATATATTCCCAAACTGAACTTTGCCAGAATAATGCCATTTTGGGTTTTTTAATTAAACATTACAATAAAATTCTGTAGCATTACAGTGAATTTACCACACAAAAGAGATATATAAATTCAACAGATTACATGGTCAATTTGGCAGCATTTCATCAGACATCTTAATTATCTGATTGCATTAACGCTACATCTCCAAGTGCTCCCTGTTCTGTCTTTATACTTCTCCCTGTTGGAATCCAAGCCCTCGAGTCAAATAAGAAAATTTCCCCATCTCTTTGAAAGTCTTGGATCAAAGGAATGAGTGACAGTTCTGATCTCTGAGAACAGATAAGCTTTGGTAAGATCTCACTTATTGTTAAGAAACTGTGACTGGAGATGCCACACGTGATTAAAGCAGAGTTAGGGCCAACTCATGAGGTCCAGAGCTCAAATCTCATCCACAACTGAATTAGTGTGATTCCTGGTGTGAGTATTCAGATTCAGCCCCACACTGTAAACTGCAGATACAGCTTTTTCATGTTTGGAACATGACTAAGCTTAATGTGATGAAATAGTCTCCAAGCCCCACATGGCCATCTACTTTTATTTCTGGGTTTCTGATCCATTGCCATTACTTCAGTTGCTCTGAAAAAATATCACCAGTAATCAGATGGAACAGCATCATTAGCTGATTCAGAAAATTCCTCAGGGATTAAGGAGCCCACTGCCTAGCTAAGTGCTCAGTGTCAAATGGTTCAATCAGACTGTTGGAAGAAAAATTATCATCTACTGCATAATACACCACAAAATGCAAAGAATAAATCAGTCTACATAAATCTGGGCATGCTGGAGCTGTAAGCAGCTTGGATGCAGACTGAGAGCTGCAATCCCTGCGAGAAAAGCTCTGTCCCGTCCTCAGGAGCTTGCACGGATGGGCCGGAGATGCGGGTCTCCAGTTGTGCATTGCCGCCTCCCGGCCGAGCCCCGGCACACCGGCCTGGGAGCCCTGGGCTTCTGCTGGGGCAGCCGGTCCCTTCGGTTCCAAAACAGCCCAAGTGTGGTCAGCCTAACAGGCGTTTCGAGTCTCCCCGCAGAGGTGCTGTGCGGTTCTTGCCTTACTCTGGCCCTGCAGGGAAGGTTGGTGAGCCTCAAAAGATGGGGCACTGGGGGTCACTGCTTGCATGGCACGTGTGCAACCCTGTGCAACCATGGGAAGGTGTTTACACGTAGGTGCTGTGTGTGGATCGGAAGTCTGACACTGCAGGTCCTGTGCTTTCAGATTCAAAGTTAGACTGAGGACCTGTCATTGCATGAGAGACTTTCTCACCCATCCTCCTCATTAGCTCTACATCTGGCTTGCTCACTTCTAGGCAAAGTTTGGTATTTCTTTACTAATACCCAAGACAAATGGGAAGAGGACTACAGCCTCATTTTTCTTACCCTTGCCTCTCCATTTATCTCACAGTCCTATATGCAATATTTGGTAGGGACACATCACACATACCCATCACTGAAGTAAAGCTAGGCTTAGGCATACGTTCGTAAGTTCAAAGGAGTTAGAGGCACTGCCCTCTCACACATATTCAGAGAGGGTAGCATACAGCTGGGAGCATTGTGAATCTCTGTTTTTTCTTTCTGCTAATATTTTGAGTCTGATTTTTACTGTGTCTTTCACTGGGGGCTTTTAACAAAAGTGTACATAGAGCTTGGTCTTATTTGAAGATTAGAAAATGCACCTTCCCCCTTATACTTTTATAGATGCATTTTCTGTTTAAATCTCATAAATACATCAAACCATTAAACTGCTGAGTGGTTAATAAATACAACAAAACCAGTAGAAAATTATATTGTTAACATTATATAGCCTTTATTCTGTTGGGATGAATATGCCCAGCTTTACAGCAGCAAAGAAGCCATTTTAATTAGATTTTTAAATTAGATTTTGTAGACCTGTGAAGAAGAATGCAGAAAATATAGGTCAGAAGATTCCACTGGCTGCAGAGAAACTCATAATGCACTGGCAGCATCCTGGCAAAGAAGATAATGTTCTCTAGCCTGACCACACTGGAGGAAGAAAGCACTGTGAGAGTACTGATGTGAGGACTTCAAACTAGCAGGTGTGGAGAGGATCTCTGCATATTTGAACACCTCAGGAAAACATACCAACACAGAGAGACCTGAACAATCATCAGCATTGTAGAATTCCTGTGTCAGTAGCTTTATCTGCAGTTTTCCAAAGGAAAAAAATTATTTGCTGAAGGTTTCTTGTAATGTACTATGGCAAAGCTAAACCTAGGTTTTGGATGCTTTTTACTCTGGGTAAATAGTACACGCCAGTCCTAAGGACTGGCAGCTCAGCACTTTTCAACACCTTTCCATAAGAACACTTTGAATGTGAGGGGGAGGAAAAAAAAAAAAAAAAAAGCCCACGGGTCTGCTGTTTCTGAAAGCAGAAATCTCAGTGATAATTGAGAGGCAAACTTCTCAGACATTGCTTCTTCCTAGGTGTGGGTCATGAACTGAAATTGAACTAGATTCAAAGAGCTGACTGGGTGAATGGGTCAGCATTCGGTGTCCCACTGATCATGGTAATATCTTTGTGAGGTCAGTGGCTGTAATATGGATGCTGACTTCTAGTTGTTTTTTTCAACTAGTCATCTGAGTGCTGTGAAACTAAATGTCTGGGCTGGTACCGAATAATATGTATATCACTGTAATTATCAGTGCATTTTGATGTTTTTTCTTGCTACAGGATCATCTCAAGAGAATTTAACCCGCATGCAAGCCAGAAGGTAGCATTTTTCTTCCATAAGGATTGGAGGCATATAACAGCACTATTTTAGTTCTGCATTATGGCTGCAGATATTTTAAGACATTTCCCTTTATTAAATGATGAAAGGTTCCATCTAGCTCAGGAAAATGACTGGTCTTGGCAATTGCATACAGCACAGAGAGCAAGGAGAGAATTTCTCGTTTTTCCCTGCATCTCTACCTCTCGTCCAGCAAGGGGAGTTGTAGGAGCAACGCAGCCACTTTCTCTCAAACTTGATCCTGAAGAAAAATACCTGTGACCATTAGTAAGGAAAGTTGCCCTTTGTCTACACAACAGGTCAAGTGTAAGACATTCATGAAATACTCATTTACTATCTACGGATTTCTTTTCAGGTTTACAGATAAGTAAAAGGTCTATCATGTAATTAGACAGTGTTTTCCAGACTAACGCTGGGTACTCATCAATACTTTTTTGTTGATTTGTTTCAGCTGTTGGTCAATACCAACTGAGTGCATGACAACAGAAGCAAAGAAAATTAAAATGACAGCCTAAATTAATAAGCTATGCATGATAATAGATATTCAACTGTGGATAAAAGGAAATCTATTCCACATATAATGTTTGTGTTACCTTATCTGTATGTTGGTCTGTTTCATTACTAAAATGTATTAATCCTACTGTTTTATCTTGGTCCACACCCTTCCTCTGTTTCATGGAAGTTTGGTTTTTACTGTTCGTTTATCTCACCATAGTACACTGTCAGGATCAGATCCTGTGACAAGTTGTCAGTGTGGTTTTTATTTCATTCCTAATCCTTTGTCCACAAACACGTTCATACTTTTGGGGTAATAGGAATGCACATAGACCCAGGGAACAATGGCAGCAGACAACTGACATGCTCCAAGTTAAGCAAGTGCAAAGCTCTCTGAAGGATGTGCACCTTATTCTTACCTGGTTTGTCTAATAACTTCTCTCTGATTAGGTTTTGCTGGCTGGTTTGGCCTTTAACTTTGGTCCTCATGTCTTTTTCTCAAACAGGGCAGTGTCACAGTGACCTTTTTCCCCCTCTCTCATTAGGCATTTGGTAGACCAGGACATATTATCTTTCATTCACCAGGCTGGGCACTGTAATAAACAGGAAAATAACCAGTCGGATCCTAAAAGCATTTGCAAGGTATTAATATACAGTTATTTGGGACTCCAACAACTGGATACTTGTACTGTGCTTTTTGCCTTAGTGCCTTTTATTAACATGTGACATGTGCAACTCTGTTAGACCTTCCCATTCTGAAATAGTTTACATTACAGCCTCTTTTCTTGAGTGTGCACCTAAACTGTAGAGCAGAAGCAGCCTCCAGGCCAGGTAGAAAATCCCCAAATCTATAATTTAGCGAAGTTTGGGTTTAGATATGGATCCAAAACTTCACAGCTAGTGCTGCCCCTAAAAAAGGCTTATTCAGGTGGTTCACTCAATGCTTCCTTCTAGCTCCATGGTCATGAAAGTCAATATGACAGTTTGCAGAATATAGTAATTACAAGCCATACTGCTTTTCTGTCTACTGGTTATATCAGTCTGACATACAAAAAAATAGCATATTAAAAACTAGCAGAATTTTACTGAGGTGAGATTTGTTTTATCTGCCTACTTCATCAGATAGTCACACATCACCAGGGATAAATGTGAGTGGGTCTTGCCACAGAGAGTTGTTAAGAGTCACAAATTGTTTCAATCAAATTGAGACAGAGAAATCTCCATTTCAAAGAATGGGTGAGGCAAAACCAGAGCTAATTCTGCAAGCTTTCTGTGCCAGACTAGGTGATGATGTCAGATCCTCTCCTTCCTTTAATCAAAAGGGTGAACTTTTAACATGTGTCACTGTGAACATGTTTATTTGTTTAGTGCTACTTGATCAGGTGGAAATGGGACACAGTCACAAGGGACAACCACAGAGTCAAGCTAGGAGCAATCCCTATGGAGCTGTGAAAGTCTTCAACCAAAAAGGAAGAAAATAGGAGGCTGGGCTGTCTGTCACCAGGCAGGATCACCATGCTTTTGTACAATGAGAGCATGTAAGGAGATTGTGTCTGCACATATGCCATTCTGGGGGTGTTTCTAGGAGCTACCCTACATCTGCCTGCCCAAGATCCTGATGAATGTAAAATAGCATGGAACAGTTGTGGATAATTGTGCTTAAGTAAGAAACTGAATATCCAGTGGGTTTAGCATCTTTTTTTCATAACTTTTCTGATAACCTTCAAGCAAGAAACTTAGGCTGGAAACAGAAAAGTGGATTATTGAGGCATAAATCTGGTGCAGTTGCACCCTGATAGCTGCATGTACACACATACAGGCTGGGCTCTGGAATGCAGGCCTTCAAAAATACGAAGAAGGAAAAAAAGTGAACCTATATTTGATACTGTTGGGAAGGAATTGCACTACTTCTGATCACCTCATGTCTGCATTTATTTAGCCAAAGCAACTTGACTTTTTCCAGGTTCTCTGCCAGAGCTAAGGTGTAATCAAGAAACACAGACTCATTCCTACTTGAAAGTCCAGTTGAGACCCAGGGACGAATGTGCACCATTATCTTCCTCACACTTATTTGCCACCCTGTTCAGACTACAAATAATGTGGTTTTCCTTCCCTTTTCTTCACTTGAATTTCTTCAACTATCTCCTAATCTCTAGCCTGAAAGTTGGGATAAATTGTGTCTTCATTTGAGTACAGCTCCAGGCTCCCACTTAATACATTACAGATTATGCTTTAGCATCTACTAAGAGCAGTGATCTTGCTCCATTAATTTAGCTTTAATATATGTAGGTTTGAAAGGTCTGCAATCAGATTCTAATCCAGAATAAGGATCCCAAATTTGCTCTCTAGGTCTTGGAAAAATATTATCATCACTGATGTTCTAATTATATAAAATAGATATGGATGTAAACAGAAAGCATTTTTCCATGGCTAATAAAAATATAAGTATATATAAACAAGTAAAAATAGTGTTCTATTTTAAAATATAAGAATGTATCATTGAATGTCAGATAAACTCTGAGTATAGCTCAATTCTAGCTCAATATCACAAATTAAAGGCAACACAATATAGGTTAATGGAATAACACTTTAAATTATCATTGACAACATTGTTAAGGAAATAATCCCTGTATTTTTTATGCTGGAGTTGGAGTGGAAGAATTTACAGTCTGCATCAAATTTCTTAAGAAATGTTGCCCTAAGTATATATCTGTTGTAATGTTCTCCAAGTTTGCAACAAACTGGCTAGATCTAACAAACCCAAACTGCTTGGTTTTAATACTGTGCAAAAGAATAGCAAAAGTTTTGACACAGATTCTTGTAGTGAATGAGTATCTCCACCTGAAGTGGAGTCTTATTCTGAAATTTCTTGCTAAAATAAGAAAGATTAGTGTATTTTAATGGATTTTTTCTATGCAATGGTCTGCTAAATTAGAGTCCCTAATCCCTTTTTTCCCTTGATAATGCAAATTACTGCTCTGTATTTACTACAGTTTTTCATTATCTTAATTTACTATGTGCCCTGTAGCTCCCTGATAGGTAATTAATAATTTACTTAGGCTTGGGCTTATTTTTATTTGTAACATTACTCTTGAGGAATCATAACCAATCTGGACTGCACCTGACCTCATTTTTCAAGTCTTTCTTAGGAGCAAAGTTTTTATTCTTCAGCCTTCTGAAGTCAAGTCACGTATTAGTGTTTTCAAAGTAACAGCCACAATTAAAATCCCTGCTAGCTTTTTTTTTTTTTTTTTTTTAAACCATGTTTAGGTGGATAACCAAGTAGCTAACCAAGAGAGATATTTTCTTGATCTGGCCTCATAACCTTTTGCACTGGTACTTTTACTCTGATTTTATGAGCAGTACAATGATGGATTTTTTAAAAATACAGTAATGTCCTTGAAAACAATTAAAATCGCTTATGCATTTCTTAAATCATGACAGACACATGTGCCTGCACACATGCACACATTCATGAAGGTAAAGAATTTGCTAGTTTAGTAGGAGTGATTGAAATGTCAATTATTCTTAAGTAAAACCTTAAAATGCACCTAACAACAATGATCTCTACCAAACTTTCATCAATGCTATTTGTGCATCATTTGCATCAATGTGCCTCCTCATTTTTTTGGTGCAAAACTTGCAAACCGCTCCTTTCTAACATGAAGTGAAGGCAGGGCATTAATGGTTTGGGTGGAACTTGGTGTTAACAATTACAGTAGCTCCCAGGATGCTTTTAGTGATCCAAAAAGCTGAGTATCAAAGCATTTCCCTTTGTTTCACATTCTCAAAAAGCAAATCCATAGAGGTATTTGATATATGTCTTTCCCCCACCTCCTTCCATGCTGCACAGAGTGTTCTGGCTTCCTGCTATTGTTCCTGTTCTCCATTTTTCTCCCCTGCCACAGAGCCTTGGTGCCTACCCCTGCCACTAATTGATTTTGTTTACAAGTAACATGTGCTGTGTGTTGCCACAAATCCTACCCTTCAGGAAATACTTTAACTCCTCTTTCTCCTCTGATAGTGCCAGCAGCCCCTCACTTTTCATATTCAAACCGTCTAGGTTGTGCAAGAGGCAAAATGCTGGACACCACTGCTTTGAAGTGTTCTTTGTGGTGGCTTTTAATAAATCAGAGTGCAATCTGGATGTGGCATAAAAGGCAGGTTCCAGAAATGTTTTCCAAAGCAGTCATTACTAGTCAGACCCACTGTACTGGGTCAACAACTTAAACATCTGTTCCTCTCTGTGCCTTTCATGGCAAAAATATACCAGCATGCAGGTTGTCCCATTAGCATTGCAGCTTTAGCCCATATTGTAGTAGTTTGGGCTTTTAACTTTAGAGATTTTCAGCAATGGTGGCATTACAGGTGGAATTTTGCATAGATGTAAATTATCCCCCAAATTCTTCAGAAGCAGTGAGAGCCCACCTTCCTGATCTCTTCCTTTGCAGTTCAAGGGGAAGAGGTTAGAAATTACTCAGAAGTTGTGAAACTGTAGACTGTCTGTAACCCCCCTCTGCTGAAACCATTGGCAGTAGCCAGAGCCACCCAGGAAAAAGGTTTGCAAGAAAAAAATAACAAACCCACACCAAAGAAAGGAAGATCCATAATTATCTCCTCCAGAACTGCCTGAGCAGCTATATAGCCCCTACTGGGGCTATACACAATCAAGGTGGCAGGAGTAGCAATCTTAACAGTTTCAGGGTGAAAATCTCATGGGCCAGCAGAGGCTTTGCTAGTAGAAGACATAATGTTTGTGCTTCCTTGGGCCAGTTTCAATGAATACAGCCCTTCACTGCTTGTGATGTTCAGACAATCTAGATCTCACTGTTCTCCAAACCTTTATTCCATGACTAATGTGCCTTGCTACCTTTTTCTGTCTCAATGCAATGAATTCGAAACTATCACTAAAGTAGACCAAGGAACATCCATATTAGTCCACTTTAGTGGTAGAACTGCATAGTAGTTCTGTGTTTAACCATAGCTGAGAATAGGATAGGATAGGATAGGACAGGATAGATTATTTCAGTTGTAAGACACATATAATGATAATCTAGTCCAACTGCCTGACCAATTCAGAGATCACCAAAAGTTGAAACATGTTTATAAGGGCATTGTCCAAATGCCTCTTAAACACTGAGAGGCTTGGGGCATCTATCATCTTTCTAGGAAGCTTGTTCCAGTGTTTGACCACCCTCTCAGTAAAGAAATGCTTCCTAATGTCCAGTCTAAACTTCCCCAGATGCAGCTTTGAACCACTCACAAGAGTCCTATCACTGGATACCAGGGAGGAGATCAGCACCTCCATCTCTGCTTCCCCTCCTCAGGAAGCTGTAGAGACCAATGACATCACCCATTGGGCTTCTTTTCTTCAAACTAGACAGGCCAAAGTCCTTATTGGCTCCTCATAGGAGATGCCTTCAGTTATTTGGGTCTCAAACAACTTTATGTTAATTCTTTATACGTGCATATTTGGCTGCCTCTTCCAGAGGATTTTCTGACTGCTTTACACTATTTCAGGAACACAATTATGCAAATTTAAAACCCCAGACAAGTCACATAACACCCAGAAATGTTCCAGTGCTTTGTACTTTACAGCATATAAAAATCTGGCCAGTTCTTAAAAATAATTAAGCCACTTAAAGTAAAAATTCAGGAATATTTAGTCAGGAGTATAATATGACAGAATTTCACCACGTTGGATCACACAACAGCACCTTAAGCAAGGAAAGACTGTTATACTACTAATTAATGTACTCTTATGCCAATACATAGATGAGAAAATGAGAAATGGTTAATTAGTTGCCTTGCTGGAGTATCTGTGGAGGCATTTATTTAGCAAAGCTCCCACTGACTGGTGTGACTAGGAGCAATACCTTGAGGCAGGGGAGGACTCTCACCTCTCTGTATGTATTTGATGTGTTTACACATTGTTTTCTAAAACTATTCTCACCTGCAAGATGTTGCTTAGCAGGAGAATCCACATGGCCTTTGTGGGTATGTGGTGTGCAACAGAGCCAACGCTGAATTTCTGGGTTACTGTGGTGGCTCCGCCAGGACTTGGCTTTTTGTTTCTTTGGAGGGTGTCCTCTTTCTCTGCCAGCACATCTGCCCTTGTAGGCAGCAGTGGCTGAACTGCCAAAGCTGACTGACAGCTGCTGCCCAGGCTGGAACCAAACCCACCATTTCCAGGAAAAGCAACTTATTGTGAGCAATCAGATTCCAAAGTTCACAAAGAGTTATGTGTGAGACTCTCACACCGTGGTATATGCCATCTTTTTTGGATTACCAACATGTTTTTTTTCTCTGCCATCCAAGACTTCCAAAACATTCCATTTTATGGATTACCTGTGTTACTATATATGCGGAGGAAAGGCATGGAATCTCTGGACCTGTTTCTCCTGACACTGATAGACTCAGCACATGCTCTTTTTCCATTAGACTACAACACCAGCTTTATTTACCTTCTCAGCTTTTTGCCCAGGATGTTGCAGAATTTGTTATAAGGCCTTTGCTACTCCACTGGATCTGTGGAATCCATCCTAGAGCTGACTTTGAATAGTTCACTTGTCCACATTCACAATCTATCTTTCAACAACCAGCACAGAAGAGAAGAAGCCATGTAATGTTACTGGTTAGAAGCTTCCCCTATTGTTCATCAAAAATAAGCATATTGTAAGCTTAAAGCCAACTGAGGGTTCTGAGGAGAGTGAGTACACTCTGCAAAATCGCAGCTTAAAAAAAAAAAAAAAAAAGCTCTGCAGCTGTTGTTTTTACAGCCCTTAGAAGTAATTTAACAGAGGTGCCCTAGGTATTGTACATCTTATATTTTTCTCTCACTGAAGTTTCCACAAATATTTTCAAATAGTTTCACAAATGCTTGCTCTAGCTGGTGAATTTGACACTATTGTTTAGTACAATGATGTGTTTGCAACACTGGAAAGTAATGTTTCTCTACAATGCAAGGATATTTTTGCATAGGTGTGTTTCCATTCTTTTATGTGGGTGATCTATAGCAAGTCAATGCATTAGAATGCTTTAAAAAGAAGGAAGGAAGGAAGGAAGGAAGGA